>NC_092416.1:154586258-154889288 GCF_040894005.1 Engystomops pustulosus | reverse complement strand
CAGGGGCCTGCAGTGACCTGCAACTTATTATACACTAAATGTCACAATTTATGAATCCGGCTCTGCATGATAGAAATCGTCCTGGGTGACTTTATAGCAGTGAAAGATCTCAATGTGATTTTTTAATAGACTTTTTTATGATAAAAACATATAGATTAATAGGTAGATATGGCACCAGGGTGAATATTCTGCTTTCTACCTACAGGTCTGGTCCTTAGTCATCCGTACATCATGTTCAGTACCATGAGCTGGTAAGTGGTATCCGCTCTCTTATTGCTCGCACCTGAAGGTTACATGAAGGTCACACTTTCTTACAATACTGTTTATATGGAAACAAACTCTAGAGAGAAAACCTCTTGTGCCAAATTTTTCTCTTATTCCAAGGAGAATTGTCCTATAAACAGCCGGATACTGGGAGATGAGATCCATCAAGTGCCATTGCCTTTTTTCCAGTAGCGATTATGACATTACTGTCCATACATTGTGCAGCCCTATGGTTACCACCCATTATGTATGCCGTGCACATCCAGGGCCACTCACTGTATAACCTTGACCTTATAGATAGATGAAGGCAGAGCACCAGAGGCCGTGCTCCAGATCCCATATTAATATTCCTCCTAGGAGATAAGAGAATAATGTTAAAGAGAACCCGCAATGCAAATTAACCCACCCAAAATAAATATTTCATTAAAAACTTTGTTAAAAAAGCATTGGCTGCAATAATAAAAATCAGTTTGTAAACTTATTTACAACTCACCTGATGTGAGTTCAATGACACTAAGTGAGTCCCAGATAGTATATTCTACTTGCATTTCCCTACCTCCTGGTACCTGATTGACAGGTCTCACTGCTAGGACATGGTGCTATGTGGAACATTGAGAGAGAGAGCTCTGTTACATCATTGGCCACTTCATGTCATGTGACCAGGGTGACATCATCTTGGGTCGTGTTACATTTGCACAGTCCCATGTATGTATCTGATCACATGAAATCGCAGCAGCCTCCATGGAGGATGGGGAGGAGTAGAAGTCCATGGAGGCATGCTGTGATCATGCCATGATGCTGCCACTTATCAGATACATACATGTGGCAGACATTGCAAACATAACCTTAGATGTTATGCTCACATGGTCACAAGCTGAGAAGCGGCATGGGACATGGAAAGATGTAGATGGGAGCAGGACAATTTTTAGCTAAAAGAAGAGTGTCAGTTAGTCAGTAGGGCTCTATGGGAACCTATCACTGGCTGTATTTGTGAAAATGTGGTGACAGGTTCCTTTTAAATGCTGTTATATGATAGAGAAAGTGTCAGTATATCCTCATGGACATTATTGGGCACATTTACTTACCCGTCCTTGTCACCATCCCTGATCCGGACTGTCCAACGATGATGCACCGTGCCGCGATCTATGTAGATCCTGCATGTGTCGCTTCCCTGCTCAGGTCCACCGGAGTTCACCTTCTTCTTCCCGGTGCATGTAAGTGCTTGGCTTGTGACACAATTTTAAAGTTAAATCCTGCTGTTTGTTCGAATCCATTGGATTGTCCGATGGGTAAATCTGCTTCTGCCCTATCAAGCGTTTGGTTTACTATTTGTTGTAGAGAATATCCACAGTATAAGGCTGGATTCACACGACTGTTGCCCGCCGTACCGTAGCACGGCGGGCACACGGGGAAAGGAGGAGGGGGAGAGCGCACATGTGCTGCACCGTACCGGTCCCGTTGGGCGCAGCGTGGCCATTGCCGTCTATGGGGGACGTATATCGGCCGTATATACATCGGCCGTATATACGCCCCCCTTGCGGCAGTGTGAATGCGGCCTAAGACAGGCTAAATAACAAATCTATGATCTTATAAACTAGTATTTAAGGCATTGTATGGGATCTACCAGAAAATGGTGATAAATGCTACAGAACAATTTGAGAAGGGCAGGAATCCATCCCTTATAATTTCATAAAATGCCCCACCAATGACCCCTTTAAAATGATCCCCTGCGATGTATAAAACCCAATTTTTCTTGCAGTGAGATCACCTGGACTGTCACCTTTACAACTTCTCAGGGGCCTTCTTCTCTAACAGCCTTGGATCTCCTCCAACCCCACAACAGAAGGAGGAATGCAGCTCTCCTGGTATTAAAAGGATCGGTGGTCAGGGCCCTGCCAAGACCTGCCCTGCCCTCCTGGCTCGCAGACACATGGGAAACAACAAGGACATAGCTCCCAGGTCCAGGTGACAGGCAGCAGATGGCTTTGTACAGAGAGATTAAAGGATTTTGCATGTGCTGCAGTTACTTGTGTGGATTTCTTAGTGACGGTGATGTTTATGTGCACAACATTTCTTATAACCGCCGGGCCGATTATACTCGGGGCCATCGATGGCCTTAGCTACAACACTAAAACAACAACTAAGATGCCTTGAGTAGGTAACTTTTTTCACATATTAAACATAGTCTGCCTTCAGAATGACTTGTCAACTGAAGGTCCCCATGTACATGTGAGGACAATAACCCAAACCCATCAACCATCTTATGTGTATGATGTGAGCCAACAGATCAACAGCAGATCATGTAAGATCAGGAGTGTAGAGTCAAGTAATTATGCATTGTCAAGTAGAACGTTTGTTGGATATGCGATGTGTAAGTATCCTTATAGCATTACCGTCATTTGAGATCATTTTAAATATTGTTTTTGAGGGATTGTTGTGACCATTTATTTTAAGGAAATCTACCACCAGGATGAAGGGTTGTAAACCAAGCACACTGACATACTGGTGTGTGCCCCCTCTTCTTTTAGCTTCTTATGCCCTGTTTTTTTTTTTTTTAAAGCTTTTAAAATTATGCAAATGAATCTGAGGGGCTCCATAGGTGTTAATGTGCATAATTTTAAAGCCTTTTTTTCCTAAACACAATGGCATAGGAAGCTTAAAAAAGAGTGGATTCTACCATAGTAGGCACACACCAGTATGTCAGTGTGCTAGGTGTACAATACTTCATCCAGGTTGTAGGTTTCCTTTAATATACTTTATTAAGAAATTCTGCATAGTTTGTAAAAAAAAGGCTATAATGCTCCCTCTTCTAGAGACCCATATACCGCCTGTATAGTGTGTGGCTTACATTTAATCTCATTGTGTTTGTTTACACAGCTGTGAGCAATGAGGATTAACCCCTTCACTTTCAGAGTGATGTTTGAAAATAATTCTCATGCCATACTACAGACAGAGAGAGAGAGAAAGGGTTAACACTAACTGCTCAGAGCTGTGTAATCAAATACAGACAGATCAGCCTTGATAGCAGAAGTAAATCAGAATATCTAAATGAATTAGACAAATGTTCATAGCACCCCCCCCCCCCCCCCACACACACATATAATATTAAAAATGATCTGAAATAACAGTTACATTTTAATTTACAATATCTGGTTTAGACCGGTGGACACCATTTCCCATGGTTTTCAACATTCCATAAGTTTTGGATTCTCCTATACCAGTTCTGTTTTTCTAAAAACTAGCATTACCAGATTGTCCCTCAACATCCTGTATGCCAAGAGGGACCCTTTGTAGATGACCAGCTAAATTAGAGCTAAAGGGATTGTGGGATTTTCTTGGAGTTGCTGGTGGGTACTTCTTCTTGCTTACCCTCCTTCCGGAGATCATGTGAAGTACCCATTCTTTCCAAGGCCTTTGTGCAAGATGTAAAGGCACAGGGTGGAAGGAGGTAGGTGTTTGCTGCATGCCAAAGGAACACCTCTTTGATGACCAGTAGCCACAGCATCAAAGCCAAAAGCCGTATAGTGGAAAACCTCCATTTGAAGACGTTCCTCAGGAGTCATGACTGTTTGGTAGTGTCAGCACATTTTCACACACTAAACTCTCCCAATTTTAAGCACATCCCATATACCGCCTGTATAGTGTGTGGCTTACATTTAATCTCATTGTGTTTGTTTACACAGCTGTGAGCAATGAGGATTAACCAATTCACTTTCCGAGTGATGTTTGAAAATAATTCTCATGCCATACTACAGACAGAGAGAGAGAGAGAGAAAGGGTTAACACTAACTGCTCAGAGCTGTGTAATCAAATACAGACAGATCAGCCTTGATAACACAAGTAAATCAGAATATCTTAATGAATTAGACAAATGTTCATAGCACCCCACACACACACACACACACATATAATATTAAAAATAATCTGAAATAACAGTTACATTTTAATTTACAATATCTGGTTTAGACCGGTGGAGACCATTTCCCATGGTTTTCAACATTCCATAAGTTTTGGATTCTCCTATACCAGTTCTGTTTTTCTAAAAATTAGCATTACCAGATTGTCCCTCAACATCCTGTATGCCAAGAGCTTGTAGGGACCCTTTGTAGATGACCAGTAGCCCCAGAAGCCATTGAGAAATCCCCTGGTACAGAAGTTCCCTAGGAGTTGGGTAGGAGCCTACTAAGTGCCATCAAGTTTGCTTGGACTTCACTTGACACTGATTTCTTCTAGTTAGTAGTTCCCTCAAATCTCCCTGACAATTGCCCATTCTGCCCTCCATATGGCCTTGCTAATATAGGCCCTGTAACAAGAACCTATTATCATAAACTATGGATTCTAGAAATAGTAAATTCTGATATTTGACCCATATTAAGGTGCTCAGTGCATCAACACCACATCAACCTATATAGTTAGGTATGTGTTCCTTATAATGGGCTGGAGGGATGGTTGAGGCACACACTGTTGAGCCTCAACTTACAAGCTCTAGACCATCCCTTGACCTACCTCTAACCAATTTTAATAGAAACCAAATTTGCCCATTAAGCCTCGGAGGAACCTATAAACCACCATAAAAGTTCTTTGCAGAAATTCCCCTACTATTCAGGACCTCAAAGCGGTGGGAGCATAATGTCAACTATATAAACAGCCAAAGGGTAAGTAAATCTAACATATAAATTGGTGCTCAAGTCCCTTCTGCACCTGTTGTCTAGGACCCTCCACTCCGCACAACCCATAAGAAACCCTCGACGGAGGTATTCAGAAGCCGACTCCAAACACATCTGTTCACTCAGGCATTTGGCAGCAATTAATTTCATTTCATCATATTGACTGAATCTTTAACTCAACCATTTATTCGGTGGATTTGCTTGAAAAGCTCTTTGAATCCCATGGGAGAAAAGTGCTGCCTAAGTATTATTATTATCTAATACCAAAAGCAATCTGTGCGCAGCTTGTGTGCGCAGCTGTAATTTTATGTATTGTTGGGAGCTGACTGCAAATACTTCATACTTCGAAAATCCATCCAGAAATCATAGGCCTGAATATAACGCAATTTACAATTTATTGTTGATGAATTTTCTAATACCTTTCGGTCAATAGACTTTCGATGTATTAAACTTGCGTGTCCTTGTCTAATCCCCAGATGTTTGTTTTTGTTCTTTTTACTTTATTTTTCCTTCCAAGATGTTGAAGGAGTTCTCTAAATCTATGGAATTTTTCTAAAATATAGGACACTCAGTGTGTCATCAATAGGGGCTCTTATAACACACCAAATCTGGTCGTCATCAAGCCAACCAGCCAACTAGAGCCAAATATCCTAAAACAGCCATGTGCATTTGTATCAGCTTACATCCTAGTGACATGGCAAGGCTTGGCAAAGGGTTGGGCATTGATGGAAAGGACAGACATCTTCCAACAGATGCCGCTAGAAGCTCAGCTTTCTGTTAAGAGGTCAATCGGCATATCTTAGAGCTAAAGGGATTGTGGGATTTTCTTGGAGTTGCTGGTGGGTACTTCTTCTTGCTTACCCTCCTTCTGGAGATCATGTGAAGTACCCATTCTTTCCAAGGCCTTTGTGCAAGATGTAAAGGCACAGGGTGGAAGGAGGTAGGTGTTTGCTGCATGCCAAAGGAACACCTCTTTGATGACCAGTAGCCACAGCATCAAAGCCAAAAGCCGTATAGTGGAAAACCTCCATTTGAAGACGTTCCTCAGGAGTCGTGACTGTTTGGTAGTGTCAGCACATTTTCACACACTAAACTCTCCCAATTTTAAGCACATCCTATTATTTCTGGTTCTGATAAGGAATTTATTTAGTTCCCTATGTCTGGGTCATCGTCACATTACAACTCATAAAGTATCTACAACCCTGTTTTCACAAGGAGTTTTTCAAGGTGTGGCTGGTGCTTCTGGAAGACCCCCTAGGGGAGTATATGTGGCCATCAAGTTTCTTGCATCCCTGAAACCTCGGCCACCATCTTCAGAGGAGTGGCTCCTAGGACAACAAGGACAGGTGCCAATGGCCAAAAGGGAGCTGGGAGCAATTTGGCAAGCTTTGAAAGAGGAAGACATCAAATCTTGACCGTTGGGGGGGCCTTATGGCTTAAAGGGTTGTAAAAGGTTTGCAGAGATGGATTCATCTTTTTTCAGAGTGGGCTTTATGGTAGACAGCATCGACCCCCAACATTATGTGTGAGAGCACATCTTGGGCTTTCAGGAGAGGTGAGTTCCTTGCGGAATTCCAGCTTTCTAAGTAGGCTGTATTTTTTTATTTGGTTTGGAAGTAAGAGCTCTCCTTATGGAGAGTTTGCCAATTAAGGGCGCCTCATAGGCGTGTGGAGATCTAAAGCCATAGATGATCCACTAGGGGATTCTGGGAGATATGCAAATAGGGGGGAAATGGAAAACAATGGGGCTTACTTACTAAGGTCCCGTGGCCACATTTTCGATGGGTTTTCCTACGTTTTCGGGGATCGTGCCGGAGAATGCGTCGCACGTGATTGGATTGTATGGCAATCGCGCCGGCTTTTTCATGCGACACAAATCGAGGGGTGGGCCAATGGAGGATCCAACAGATTCGAAGAACTCGCAGGATTTAACGAATCAATTTGTGTCGCATCCAATGCACTTGCATACACCGGGAGGAAGATGGTGAACTCCGCCGGACCTGATCGGGGAAGCGACGCATGCAGGAAATCGGGCGCACGATCTTCATGAATCGCGGCAGATGGGCAGACAACGCACCTCTTTTTGCTACCTTGAAAGGTGGACCCTTGACAAGAAGCCTTTATAACATGATGTGGGATTAAGCCAAACCAGTAAATCTATTCCAGAAAGATTTTGATTTGGTAGCAGACGGGCAACAACTGGCCATGAGGAAAGATGTGCTAGACACGAACCCGACATACATGTAGGTGAAATTTAAGCAGTAAATGAAGTGTTTCCCATTCTATTCTGCCGTGATATATCGAAGAAGGCAATAAATGTCAAGATAATTAATAGGCCAAAAAAACCTTCTCCTCCGACAATTAAAATGACTGATGTTTTCATTAAAATGCAAATCCCGGCTCAGCTGAATGCACCAGTGAATAGCGAGGAGGCAGGTAGAAACAATAGGAAGAGACAGAGAACTCTAAGCAACAGCAGATGAGAGCTTCTGGTATCCCCTAGAGAAAGGGACAAAATGCCTCCAAAACTGGAGGCAAAAACTGGAGTTGTTGCAGTTGTCTTAAGGCAAATTAGGCAAATTAGCTCCGCCCCTGCTGCACTTGCACACTGAGGATCCATAAACAATAATGGGGCAGATTTATCAAGCAGTCTGAAAGTCAGAATATTTCCAATTGCTCATGGCAACAAATCACAGCTCAGCTTTCATTTCACCAGTGCTCATGAATATTTTAAAGGGGAGCTGTGATTGGTTGCCATGGGCAATTGGAAATATTCTGACTTTCAGACTGCTTGATAAATCTGCCCCAATATGTGCATTGTTTCATTGGTTTGTGAGCATAAAAGTAGGTTTCTGGTATTTTAGACCTGACAGAGTCTGTTTAAAGAAAGCAGAAGCGTCCATTACACCAAAATATGTTTTTTATTAGATAAGCAAGACACTTTATCACACTCGGTTAGCCGATGCCATATTTGTTAACCACACCAAAGAAAAGAATGTGGTGATATATCTGTTTACATTCCATGGATTTTTCTCCACAATGAAATGTACATTAAGTTCTTTTCCCAATAACTCACACAAATTGTGCTCCTACTAATGATCCCGAGGCCCCACAAGACGTCTTGCAGCTGTTTCAACAATTTCTGCTAAATGTAATGTATACACATCTTATGATGAATGGGATAAAACGCGCTGATTAGAACTTATTTGTATCTCTTGTATCTTAGTTCAGAAAAATAGGCATAACATCTGTTGACATTCTACATAGCAATGTCATAGTACATGGATAATACACACAGTGATGTCACAGTACATGGATAATACACACAGTGATGTCACAGTACAGGGATAATACACACAGTGATGTCACAGTACAGGGATGTAATACACACAGTGATGTCACAGTACAGGGATGATACACACAGTGATGTTACAGTACAGGGATAATACATACAGTGATGTCACAGTACATAGATAATACACACAGTGATGTCACAGTACAGGGATAATACAAACAGTGATGTCACAGTACAGGGATAATACACACAGTGATGTCACAGTACAGGGATAATACACACAGTGATGTCACAGTACATGGATAATACACACAGTGATGTCACAGTACAGGGATAATACACACAGTGATGTCACAGTACATGGATAATGTACACAGTGATGTCACAGTACAGGGATAATACATACAGTGATGTCACAGTACAGTTATAATACACAGTAATGTCACAGTACAGGGAAAATACATACAGTGATGTCACAGTGCAGGGATAATACACACAGTGATATCACAGTACAGGGATAATACACACAGTGATGTCACAGTACAGGGATAATACAAACAGTGATGTCACAGTACAGGGATAATACACACAGTGATGTCACAGTACATAGATAATACACACAGTGATGTCACAGTACAGGGATAATACACACAGTGATGTCACAGTACATGGATAATACACAGTGATGTCACAGTACAGGGATAATACACACAGTGATGTCACAGTACATGGATAATGTACACAGTGATGTCACAGTACAGGGATAATACATACAGTGATGTCACAGTACAGTTATAATACACAGTGATGTCACAGTACAGGGAAAATACATACAGTGATGTCACAGTGCAGGGATAATACACACAGTGATATCACAGTACAGGGATAATACACACAGTGATGTCACAGCACAGGGATAATACACACAGCAATGTCACAGTACAGGGATAATACAAACAGCGATGTCACAGTACAGGGATAATACACACAGTGATGTCACAGTACAAATACACAGTGATGTCACAGTACAGGGATAATACACACACTGATGTCGCAGTACAGGGATCATGCACACAGTGATGTCACAGTACAGGGATAATACACACAGTGATGTCACAGTACAGAGAAAATACACACAGTGATGTCACAGTGCAGGGATAATACACATAGTGATGTTACAGTACAGGGATAATACGCACAGTGATATCACAGTACAGGGATAATACACACAGTGATGTCACAGTACATAGATAATACACACAGTGATGTCACAGTACAGGGATAATACACACAGTGATGTCACAGTACATGGATAATACACAGTGATGTCACAGTACAGGGATAATACACACAGTGATGTCACAGTACATGGATAATGTACACAGTGATGTCACAGTACAGGGATAATACATACAGTGATGTCACAGTACAGTTATAATACACAGTGATGTCACAGTACAGGGAAAATACATACAGTGATGTCACAGTGCAGGGATAATACACACAGTGATATCACAGTACAGGGATAATACACACAGTGATGTCACAGTACAGGGATAATACACACAGCGATGTCACAGTACAGGGATAATACAAACAGCGATGTCACAGTACAGGGATAATACACACAGTGATGTCACAGTACAAATACACAGTGATGTCACAGTACAGGGATAATACACACACTGATGTCGCAGTACAGGGATCATGCACACAGTGATGTCACAGTACAGGGATAATACACACAGTGATGTCACAGTACAGAGAAAATACACACAGTGATGTCACAGTGCAGGGATAATACACATAGTGATGTTACAGTACAGGGATAATACACACAGTGATGTCACAGTACAGGGATAATAAAATTGGGGCACATTTACTTAGAAAGTCGGAAAGTTCACTAAAAGTGCTCTGCGAACGTATAATGCTCGGGGCAACCGATTCATTAGGATTGTGCACCAGACATCATGAATCTGTCGTTTCCCTGATCACAAAAACATGCAAATTCTGAAAAAAGTGTGGCGCAAAGCCCTTAATTAAGAATTTACATTTATTAAGAATGTAGGAAACTGCAGTAAAAGTGCTCAGCCCGTAAATAATTCTGGGTGCAACAGATTCATAACGTGCGCCAGAAATCATGAATCTGTCGCTTTCCTTACATTGCCCCGAAAGAGTTCACCAAGATTTTTGTGGTGCATCTTCAACATAGGGCGTGCGACAGACTTTGCATGTTAAATCCTGCGCACGGTCCGACTGAGCACCGGAACGCCCCCTAAATTATGTCACATGGAGAAAAGCACAGCTGGGCCAGAAAATGGGCACATGTGACACAATAGTGGCCGCACGTGTGATATTTTGTGCTGTCACATCTATGGTACGTAATGATCTTACACTAAATCAATCCTAAATCTTTCCTACAAATACATCAGAAACATACATCAAAGTGAAGTCATATGGATTAATGTTATGAACTACAAGGACAGTCACATAGTGAACCCATACCAATGACAGCCGTATAGTGAATCCCATACAAAGGACAGCCACATAGGGAACCCATACAAAGCACAGTCACATAGTGACCCCATACCACGGACAGCCACATAGTGAACCCATACCAAGTGCAGCCACATAGTGAACCCATACCAAGGACAGTCACATAGGGAACCCATACCAAGTGCAGCCACATAGTGAACCCATACCAAGGTCAGTCACACAGGGAACCCATACCAAGTGCAGCCACATAGTGAACCCATATCAAGGACAGTCACATTGTGAACCTATTCCAAGGGCAGCCATATAGTGAGCCCATACCAAGGACAGTCACATAGTGAACCCATACCAAGGACAGTCACTTAGTGAACCCATACCAATGACAGCCGTATAGTGAATCCCATACAAAGGACAGCCACATAGGGAACCCATACAAAGCACAGTCACATAGTGACCCCATACCACGGACAGCTACATAGTGAACCCATACCAAGTGCAGCCACATAGTGAACCCATACCAAGGACAGTCACATAGGGAACCCATACCAAGTGCAGCCACATAGTGAACCCATACCAAGGTCAGTCACATAGGGAACCCATACCAAGTGCAGCCACATAGTGAACCCATATCAAGGACAGTCACATTGTGAACCTATTCCAAGGACAGCCATATAGTGAGCCCATACCAAGGACAGTCGCATAGTGAACCCATACCAAGGACAGTCACATTGTGAACCTATTCCAAGGACAGCCATATAGTGAGCCCATACCAAGGACAGTCACATAGTTAACCCATACAAAGCACAGCCACATAGTGAACCCATACCAAGGACAGCCACATAGGGAACCCATACCAAGTGCAGACACATAGTGAACCCATACCAAGGACAGCCACATAGTGAGCCCATACCAAGGACAGCCACATAGTGAGCCCATTCCAAGGACAGCCACATAGTGAACCCATACCAAGGACAGCCACATAGGGAACCCATACCAAGTGCAGACACATAGTGATCCCATACCAAGGACAGCCATATAGTGAACCCATACAAAGGACGGCCACATAGTGAACCCATACAAAGGACAGTCACATAGTGAACCCATACCAAGGACAGCCACATAGTGAACCCATACAAAGGACAGCCACATAGTGAACCCATACCAAGGACAGCCACATAGTGAACACATACCAAGGACAGCCACATAGTGAACACATACCAAGGACAGCCACATAGTGAACACATACCAAGGACAGCCACATAGTGAACCCATACAAAGGACGGCCACATAGTGAACCCATACCAAGGACAGTCACATAGTGAACCCATACAAAGGACAGCCACATAGTGAACCCATACCAAGGACAGCCACATAGTGAACACATACCAAGGACAGCCACATAGTGAACACATACCAAGGACAGCCACAAAGTGAACCCATACCAAGAACAGTCCCATAGTGAACCCATACAAAGGACAGTCACATAGTGAACCCATACCAAGGACAGTCACATAGTGAACCCATACAAAGGACAGCCACATAGTGAACCCATACAAAGGACAGCCACATAGTGAACCCATACAAAGGACAGTCAGATAGTGAACCCATACCAAGGTCAGCCACATAGTGAACCCATACCAAGGACAGCCACATAGTGAACACATACCAAGGACAGCCACATAGTGAACCCATACAAAGGACGGCCACATAGTGAACCCATACAAAGGACGGCCACATAGTGACCCCATACCACGGACAGCCACATAGTGAACACATACCAAGGACGGCCACATAGTGACCCCATACCAAGGACAGCCACATAGTGAACCCATACCAAGGACGGCCACATAGTGAACCCATACCAAGGACAGCCATATAGTGAACCCATACAAAGGACGGCCACATAGTGAACCCATACCAAGGACAGCCACATAATGAACCCATACCAAGTGCAGCCACATAATGAGCCCATACCAAGGACAGTCACATAATGAGCCCTTAACAAGTGTAGCCACATAGTGAACCCATACCAAGGACAGCCACATCATAAGCCCAAATTAAGTGCAGCCACATAGTAAGCCCATGCTAAGGAAGGCCATATAGTGAACCCATACCAAGTGGAGCCACATAGTGAGCCCATACTTATGGCGGCCATATAGTGGACCCATACTAAGGACAGCCCCAGTGGCACAGTGCCTCTATGGCACATAGAACCCCATCTACACACTTGTCACTAGCTGCGCTCACATGTAACCTGAGTCTTCACTGGAAACTGGACTGTCACACGTGATTTATCTGTCGGAGCTGTTTTAGGAACGGTATAAACAGCTTGGCGGCTACTTTGTAATTCTGACACCGCTGACTCCATGACTCTGTGGATATAGTCTAAATGTGTTCAGTTACCCCATATTGCACCTTATTTCAGCAGGGTCTTATTATAAAAAAAAAAATCAGTGTAGATCTGATCTACATAACAAAGCACATTCACCTATCAAGGTCTAGACTGTTAATTTCCCTAAAATGGAGGGCGTCAAAAAAGCATTGAAAGAACATCATGGCCATCTTTTCAACCCCATAGATCCAGTTGCCCTACGTTTGATGTAAACACCAGAAAAAGTCCCAGAAATAGGCATACAAACACCCATTTGCCCTTCATCATGTAATGAATCCTTAGTATGTGCATCAGGAGTTTATACCGGCATACATGGTAAATGTTATACAGTTTTATGTTAGTATTTTTAGATATCACGGCCTGACGGTAATGAAGGACATTTCCAGGACAGAACATCCTCAGCTTGGACATTGTGGACATGAAGCCCACCACAAATGGTCACCTGGCATTGAGATGACTGACTGCCTTTATGGTTGTGGTGTGTATATAATCTGTATATAATGTCTGGGATGAGGTAATAATTATATTTTCATTGACTAGGATATGAAGAGGAGCGTTGGTGAGTCTATCTAGGACAGAGGAGCCCGTAATAAGCTTCTGTGCACGTCCCTTCCTTGCCTCCCAGGCAGGTACAGCCTCTGATCTGATCCTCGTCTCCCCCTCTTGAGATTGTGTCTCTGTGTCAACAGCGAGCTGAGAGGCCGGTAATTAATCCCTCGCTGGCAGAGTCGCGTCATGCCAGTGTCACCTTCATGTCCCCTTCTCAAAGCATGATTAGAGGCAGGAAGAGGTATGCAGGGAGGGAGAGACAGGGACATATCTTCAAGGGCAAAATATAGCACCTATACATCTGACATGAGACAAGAACATACAATATTTATAGGTAATTATATGAATTAGTGTATACAGAGACAGAGTGAGGTACATACATCATTGTAGATGCTAATCTGGCACCCCATACCCATAGTAAACTTTAATAGGTGTTCTTCCACTGATTGGAATTTCTTTTCCAAGCTCCCACTGTTCCCAAGCAATTCCAACCAATTTGCTTATAAGATTTTCTACTGTCAGATGGGCGGTCTTTAGCTGAAACTGCCCACTTGCCATTAGTAGACTAATTAGTATATTGGGTGTCAAAGCTAACAGTAATAATTTCTGGGGAGCAGTAATAAAAATGAGAACTGTGCCGGAATCAGAGGATCAACAAGGATTAATGGGTGTGAAGATTTGGAGATGGTTGGAGGTAGAGATGGTGGTTACTGATGTTTTGCATATTCAGGCAGTGTCGGACTGCCCCACCAGAGTATCAAAAGATCCACTAGTGGGCACAGACTCTAAACCAATACTTGACCCTCAAAGGTCAAGCAGATGACAACCCAATTTGGGGGCTACTAGGGTCTATTTAATAGACTTTAAATATTGTCTGGTGGCTCAAGGAAACTCAGTCTGACAGGTCAAATCCGGTAAGGAGAACAGCTGAAGGTTTTTCACATGTAGGATTATTGATTTCCATTCAAGCCTTTATACACTGCTGGTTTCATGTGAAATCTCTCTATAGGAGTGTTTGTCTCTGGAGCAGGATAATAACATTGTGAGCCCAACCAGGGAAAATGTCTTATGTGACTGAATTCTCATTGCAGCAGAACACGGCGGACTATAATAAGCCTATTTATATTCCCATGTCACACTTCTATTATCAGAATTGCAGGTTTACGGTGGGAGTGATCCGATAAGTGGGCAGAGGAGCCACCGGCAAAAGAAATTCCGCCTGGCTTCCCTTACAGGCACAAATGGTTTTACGACAACCTGTGAGTCTCTTGCTTCTTGTTCTCTATCCCGAGACATGGGAGCTGAATATTACCCCCCACATATTGATTTCCATATCTCCTATTAGAGGTAGACCTTTTCTACTTGGCATCAGAGGGGGTTCTGTTAATCAAGTTTTCCTATCAGGGGCGTAACTACAGTGGTAGCAGCCATAGCAGCCGCTATGGGGCCCACAGTGTCTTGGGGCCCCATCATCCGACCTGACTCAATAAAGAATGGAGAATATGCACCATTATATCTATATTGTACTGCAAATGTCCAGCATAATATGCATACAACATATACTGTGATGTATATATGCGGTATCTGTGCAGTGTATATGGTGTCTGTGTACACTGTATGTGTGTGTATATGCTGTGTGTGCACATGAGTGTATTTATATGCGATTGTAACTCGCATGTGTTGGTATACTAATATGTATATTTTTTAAGTGGGAAGGGGGGCCCCATGCAGTTGCACTGCTAGGGGGCCCCGTCTCTCCTAGTTACGCCACTGCTTCCTATATTAGCCCTATGGCACTATATGTAGGCCTGGTGGATTCTATATGCAGATTCTGGTGTACATGACGCAGTGTTGCTATATTTTTCACAGGTTAGATCTGGAAGCCTCTCTGCTGGTCCTGCCAGAAGCAGGAAACCAAAATATGAAAGAAACGGCCACATCCTTTAAGACAGAGACTGCTCCTTTACATTTCTCATCAAAGAGTAACCAGGTGCCAAGGCTGCCATGGTGGCTGCAAAGATATTGTCTGAGAATTAGTGATTAATACATGTATTCACAAGAAAATACTAATTTCCTTAACCAAGAAGTGAGTCAGATAACAGCTTAATCAGCTACACTAATATATGGAAAGAAAAACAGGAAAAGTTCAGTGATGACGGAAGTTATAAAACGGAGGTAGGCTTTGTGAACTATGTCTCCTGGAAGCAAAGCCACAAGGTGTGAAAATGGCGCCAAGACGTCTGTGCTGCGTGTTACTCATAAACAGAGAGATTTATTGCAAGAGTCTGAGGTAAAACTATACTAGTTGCCCATGGAAACCAATCAGAGTTCAGCTTAAGTTTCATAAACAGCTGTGGGAAAATGAAAGCTGAGCTCTGATTGGTTCCCATGGGCAACTAGAACAGTTCTGCTCTCAGACACTTCTGATAAATCTCTCCCCAAAAATTGTGTTGAAGTAACATCATCTATGCAGATTCGTGTAGTATCCGGTTGCCACATGCTCCATCATTTAGTACTGATAAGCCACAACCTCTTTTTTCGTCAATCCCGGAGAAACCCTTTAAAACTTGAGATATACATAATTAAAAGTAAATGTTAACTAAAATGTTTAATTTTTAAGGCATTTATTGCAACTCATAATAATGTTTTCCAGTCTGTAAAAGTCTACAAATGATATTCCCTTCCCTTACTTGAGTATGCGCCCTTCAGTTTTTCACAATCTCACCAATCTGCAGCCATATGACAAATACAAATTTCTTGCCCTTCCTTTAACATTTATCTCTATTTGCACAAGAGACGACAGAAAATGAAATGCCATCCGGCCAGAATAACAAATAAATTATTGTTAAAAGATCTACACCAGTTGTCTCCAATCCTGGATAGGAAATTAGATGCAGACCTCACATGTCATCGAATCTATGGCTACATGAAATAGCAATTTCACAGATTTTTGACATTGATTCTCCGCTGGGGGGTTTATTAAAGCAAATAAACATAGTATCATAGTATATAGGGCTGGAAAAAGACGCAAGTCCATTAAGTCCAACCTTTAAGAATTAAATAAATGTTTTATCCCCATAAACCGTGATATTTTTTCTCTCCAGAAAGGCATCCAGGCCTCTCTTGAACATGTACATAGAGTCGGCCATAACAACCTCCTGCGGCAGAGAGTTCCATAGTCTCACTGCTCTTACAGTAAAGAACCTTTGTCTATGGTGATGGTAGAATCGCCTCTCCTCTAGGCGTAGAGGATGCCCCCTTGTCCTGGTCACAGGCCGAGGTATAAAAAGATCTTTGGAGAGATCCTTGTACTGTCCGTTCAGGTATTTGTACATTGTAATAAGGTCTCCCCTCAGTTGTCTTTTTTCTAAACTGAATAATCCCAAATTTTGTAATCTGTCAGTGTATTCTAATCCCCCAATTCCTCTAATAATCCTGGTTGCTCTCCTCTACACCCGTTCCAGCTCTACTATATCCTTTTTATACACTGGTGCCCATAACTGTACACAATATTCCATGTGTGGTCTGACCAGGGATTTGTATAAGGGCAAAACTATGGGGGATATTTATCATACGCTGGCGCTCGTGCGCCAGTGTATGATAGCCCCGCCGCTGCAAATTTGCAGCCCGATACATGAAGAGGCTTCTGCCTCTTGATGTATCGGGCTGCCAATTGCGCAGCGTTTATCCTACGCCAGGCAGGGCCTGGCGTAAAAAAAACGCAACCGGCGACTTTTCACGTATGAAAAGTCGCCGGCAGCAGCAAGTGCGCAGGCGCGGGGACAGTAACGCCCTGCGCCGGCCCACTCCCATCCGGCCGCGCCCCCCCTTCACGCCCCACTGGCGTGAAGGTGGCGGATTGGGGAAAATAATTGCAAAAGCTAGCAATAAGCTAGCATTTGCGATTATTTCAGGGCCTCTGCGCCACTGGCGGTGCGCAGAGGTCCTGATAAATATCCCCCTATGTCTTTATTATGAGAATCTATTCCTCTCTTGATACATCCCAAAATTTTATTTGCTTTAGCAGCAGCCGCCTGGCTCTGGTCACTAAAATTAAGTTTACCATCCACCAATACCCCCAAGTCCTTTTCAGCTCCAGTTTTACTAAGTAATTGACCGTTTAGAACATAATTATACTTTTTGTTTCCATGGCCCAAGTGCATAACTTTACATTTATCTACATTAAACCTCATCAACCATTTCTCTGCCCACTCCTCAAGCTTCCACAAATCCCTCTGTAATGCTAAACTATCGACCTCAGTATTTATTACTTTACACAGCTTAGTATCATCTGCAAATATTGAAACTTGACTGTGTAAACCCACTACAATGTCATTAATAATAATATTAAAAAGAAGTGACCCCAATACTGACCCCTGTGGCACTCCACTGGTAACATCAACCCAATCTGAGAATGTGCCATTAATGACCACCCTCTGTTTTCTATCACTAAGCCAATTACTTACCCAAATACACAGATTTTCTCCTATTCCCAGCAGTCTCATTTTATATACCAACCTTTTATGTGGCACGGTGTCAAATGCCTTTGAAAAGTCCAGATATACAACATCCACAGCATCCCCCAGATCCAGTCTTAAACTTACCTCCTCGTAGAAACCAATCAGATTAGTCTGACAGGACCAATCTCTCATAAACCCATGCTGACGCTGGGTTATAAGGTTGTGCACAGTGAGATACTCCAGGATAGCATCTCTAACAAACCCCTCAAATATTTTCCCCACCACAGCAGTTAGACTCACGGGTCTGTAGTTTCCAGGATCGCTATTTGATCCTTTTTTGTATATTGGTACCACATTTGCTATGCGCCAGTCCTGTGGAACATAACCAGTCCTCAGTGAATCTTCAAATATTAAAAATAACGGTCTGTCTGTCACCGTACATAATTCATGAAGAACCCGGGGGTGTATGCCATCTGGCCCCGGTGATTTATCTATCTTAGTGGTTGCGAGGCGGCGCCGTACCTCTTCCTGGGTTAAACTGTTGACATTCCAAAAAGAATTTACATTATTCCTCATTGTGTCTTCCACCAGGGGATTTTCCTGGGTAAAGACAGTTGAGAAGGCGACATTCAGTAGATTGGCCCTTTCCTCATCTCCTTCCACCATGACTCCCATGTTATTTCTAAGGGGACCCACACTCTCTGTTTTTAGTTTCTTATCATTTATATACTTGATATATATATGGTATATCCCTTCCCCAAAGATAAGAGAACAGCTTCCAAATTGGATGCCCTATTGGAAAATCCATGACCCCGGCATTGAAGGGCATCCGAGATTAACTCACAGTACCTGGATAACAGCACTGAGTGGCTTGCTATTTTTTCCAGGATTTGTATCGGAAGCTTTAGACGGAGCCTCCAACGCAGATGTGAAGCTAGCCCACTCCTTATTAATATATGTGTGTCTGCACGGCTGTGGTTATATATAGAGATATACATCTTCTATATGTCTGCGCTTGGGGAGATCCTCACACTTCTCAGAATAGCAGCAGAAGGAGGATGTGCAACTTCCTGGTATATGTGGGTACAGACAGAAGGAATGATCGAACCTCCCTCCCACCCACCCTACCACCACAATCAGGTGCCAAGATTTCCACAGAGGATGCGCTCAGGGAATGAAAAACATAATACTAGGTGTGAATAATGTCCTGGAAAGGGTTAACAGATTTGGCCCCGCTTCATTTCTCAAATTCCATTATTGCCTGTAATCTCCAAACCCCATGTGGACCGACAATATTGCTCATTCCAAAAGCAATTTCTATTCTGTAGATGGATAACACGGACTACTGGACAGAGATGATGTGATGGTGTCAGGGGGCACGGAAGGAAATGCGCACCATGAAAACATGGGAGAGATGGGGAAAGAGATGGATGGATAGATAGAATATATACTGTATAGCTAGGCTTATGGAGGGAAGGAAAATAATAGGGAGATTGAATAGATAAATGGTTGAATAGATAGATAGATAGATAGATAGATAGATAGATAGATAGATAGATAGATAGATAGATTATAGAAGGTTTAACACCAAAATGCTGCATCCAGCCATGTAATAAACTTCACCAACTTGTTCTCCTTATTTTTGGAGAGCTGCTTCTTCTGTGGACATATATACAATTTATGGATGAGTGGATAGAAGTAGAGGGAGAGAAATTGTCAGATGTATCTATATATATAAGATAGGTATGAGATAGATAGATAGATAGATAGATAGATAGATAGATAGATAGATAGAAATAGAGGGAGATAGCTTAATGGATCTATGTATGGATAATTGAATAGAAAGACAAATGGAGGATGGATAAATAGATATATATGGAATTAATGAATCCATAGTTGGATGTATCAATTAATTGATGGATTCATTCAGATAAATATAGTTAACGATGGATGGAGAGAAATAGTGAGATAGTTTAATGGATCTATGGATAGATAATTAAATTGACAGACGAATGGAGGATATATAGATATGGAAGAATGAATGAATCTATAGTTGGATGTGTCAATCAATAGATGGATTCATTCAGATAGATAAGATGGATAGATACATTTAAGAATGGACAGAGAGAAATAGAGAGATAGTTTAATGGATCTATAGATAGATAGGAGAATAGATAGACAGATGGGGAGGATAGATGGGTAATAGGCAAGTATTGATCTGTAAAGTGCTGCAGAATATGATGGTGCTATATAAATAAAGGAGTACATTTATCAGAGCGTGTGTGACAGTTTTCTGCTGTACAAGCCCCAAAACAGGTGCAATTCCTGGCCACCAAAGTGGCGTGGAGCAGCGTGAAGAGAGGCAAGGCCTCTGGATTATGATAAATGTTTTTATTATTTAAAGATTTATTATTACAAGTAGATAGATATGTGTATAAATAGAATGAATCTATGGATGGATAGATAAATAAATAGTCTTCTTCTCTTCTAATAGTTCATGGATCTCTCCTTATTCCCTCACTTTCTGCCTAATTTGAATACACTCTCCTCCTCTATCCCTGTGCAGGAATCAGCTCCATTGCAATTCACACTCCTGGCTGAGGCCTCACACACACATTTTACACTAATTTACTCAGTGTTTACTTCCCTGTCTCCCCTGCCAACATCCCCTGATGCCAAGATAACACCGGGCAATCACCAGGCTCCTGTAAAGGACCTCATTGTTTACTGCTTTCCTTCAACTCCTATAAACAGAAACATATAAAGCCCCCCAACACAGCGTGCCAACCACTGCCCATTTATTCAGCATCTCCATGCCTCCCAGGTTTAACTCCATCCTTCCTCCATCATCTCTTCTACATCATATCTGTATTTCACAGCAGCGCACCCTCTCCATACCGTCTGGTAACCTTGCAGCCCCCTCACTCCTTCAAGCCTACAAGATCAGATGGCTCCCTGCGGACTTATTCTACAAGTCATTGTGCTTTTCCACTTCAGAAGAACAAACCGCTCTTAGCTAATTAGATGTGAAATGAACTTTCTAATGGCATACAGCACCAGTTTAACCTTTCCACTGCTCAGTCATTTAGCCCCAAGGTGCTAGGATCTAACCAGTCATTTTCTTTTAGAGAATCTGACAGACAGGGATTTTACCGTGTAGTTTGGAGACACAAATGTCATAACGAGGAATCAACCTTTTGGGTAGCTTCACGGATCATCCATAACAGTAAAACATGGCCATAGCTAATATTTTGGAGGCTCCTTTATGTCAACTTTAAGGACTTCACAAGAAATCTGAAGGTAACCTCTGGAATCTTGCACCCAGACATTAGGGGCAGAACTTAGGATTTCTTTAGCTGTGAAGGAAGGCCTCAATGGATCAGATTTATTTTCCAGAAAATCCCACAGTTGCTTAATCAAATTGAGATCTGGAAAATATGAAGAACAAGACATCACCTTGAACTTTTTGCAATGTTCCTCAAACCATTCTTGAACATTTTTTGCAGTTAACCGAGGTCTTTACCCAGCTGAGATGAAAAACCACTACCATGTGTGGGTACTTGGTCTCTACAATGATTACATAGGTAGTAAGGTCATGGTCATCTACCCAAAGAATCCCAGTAAAACATCACCAGAAGCTCCACACAGCTTCCACTGGCTTGTCTTCTTTTCAAATTGCATCCTAGTGCCATCTCTTCCCTTGATAAACAACATACTTCACCATCAACATGATGTTAGGAAAATGTGATTCCGCAGACCTAGCTGCTCTCTTGGTTCAGTTCTGATGCTCCTCAACCCATTGTTGGTACTTGATGCAATGTTCATAACTAGTATTTAGACCACTATGACCCCCATACACAGTAAGTTATAAGCTATGACCTCTTTATTATAGCCAGCATTAGGCCTTCAGGAATTTGTGCTTCTGTAGGTCTTCTGTGGGATTGTTCCAACAAGCCTTCACTCCTTTTGCTAAAACCAGTAGATTGCCAAGACCCTGCCACAGATTCATTTGTTCCCTTTATTTGGACCACTTTTAGGAGTAACTAACTATTTCTTAACGGGACAAGACCTGCTGCTTAGCAGATGCTCTGAACCAGTGGCCTTGCAAATAAATTTGGCCCTTATCAGGCTTTCTCAGATCCTCGCATTTCCAATGTTTACAACACATGATCTTTATGAAATGTCTGTTCTCTTGCCTCCTTATTCATTCAACCACTTAATAGGTGCCCTTGTCACAAGTTAATCAATGTTATTTATCATTTGGAAAATCATTATGAAAATCTCTGGCGCAAATGAGTAGATGCCGTTGTTTGTAGAAATATTTAAGAAGATGAAAAAGATTTCATAGTATGTGGAAAGAAAGTAAAAGGGAATAAAATGATATTATAGGTAAACCAGTCAGATGATTTCTGCATCCCTATTTGAGATCAGCATATGTTGAAGTGAGAGAAGCTGAGTTCTATGTTATATGGGTCTATAGGATTCGGTGCAAGTATTATGAATATAAAGCAGAATAATTCTCGACAGGACTCGAAAGTCCTGATTACTCCACCCACACATACTGATTGACAGTGATAGTCCTGATTACTCCGCCCACACAAAGTGATTGATAGTGATAGTCCTTATTACCCCACCCACACACATTGATTGACAATGAGAGCCCTGATTACCCCTCCCAAACACATAGATACTATAGATGCTTCCAGCCAGACTAAACCTTAATTGTTGAGTATCTCATGTGCTGTTCTCCATCACTGGAGCAAGAACAATGAAGTTCATGAGTGATACAGAGAGGCCTGCAAAGCGCATTCCTGCAGAGAGGTCTAGGTTTGGTCCAGAACTGACTTACCTTTAGACATTGGGGGTCATTTACTAAGGGCCTGAATCGCGTTTTTCCGTCGGTTTATCCGAATTTTACTGTTTTGCGCCAATTTTCCCTGAATTGCCCCGGGGTTTTGGCGCACGCGATCGGATAGTGGCGCATCGGCGCCGGCATGCACACGGCGGAAATTGGGGGGCGTGGCCGTAAGAAAACCTGACGGATTCGGAAAAACGCATATTTTTTTTTTTTTTTTAAAGTGTCGCTTGACACGCACTTACCTGCACCCACGATAGCTTCGTGAACTCCAGTGAACTCCGACGGACTTCAGCGCAGCAGCAAAACCTAGTGGACATCGGGCGCACTACCTTAGTGAGTCGCCGGAAGACCCGAATCCTTCACAGAGAACGCGCCGCTGCATCGCGAATGGACCGGTTAAGTAAATCTGCCCCATTGTGCAGAACCACAACAGAACCATTGGAGCTGCATCAGTCGTTACCACCAGATCTCTTGTTTTTCTCTGCACCTTTCATATTCATTGGTTGGTCCGCTTAATTTGGCACCAAAAGTCCCAGCATCTCTTGTTTCTCTGCACCTCTAATGTTTATTGGTATTTGTAAGTGCATATCTCTTTCCCTGTTCTCCTTGGAGATTTCCTGACTCCTTTCACTGCTCTCCGCTCCTCTTGATTAGTTTTAACTAATTTGTCCTGGGTGTATAAATTGCAGACTTAAACCTGACCATGGTCTTACCCAGTGTATCTTTTCCAAGTGCTGCTATTTAAGTGCACACAAGAATTATACCAGAATTGAACCAAAAGGGAAAAAGGGACTTTATATATGAGAACATGTCAAATTCTTGTCTTTCAAATTATCAGAAAAGCAACTCCCAATCTTGTGGACTTGTGGTAGCACTTAGAAAAGATGCCATGTCAAGATGGCGCCGCTGCAGGTGGCTGCCTGTGCATTGGCTCCGGCTTTGAAATGTGGCGTTTTGGAATTCAGAGACCTAACCTGATAGATGTAATCCTAAACAAGTAATCTTATCCCTACATTATACATAGTGAATATCCCACTATATCTAAATTGGATAAAAATTATAACTATATGATAATAGGGGTAAAGCAGCTTTTTTGTGAACACTATTTTCAGGACTGATGTTATCCAGATTAGTTCTATAATTGACAACATGACTGTCCAGAGATACAGATACAGCCATTGTTCACTAATACAATGGCATTTCCTTAAACTGTTCGAGTGTGAAAGGGGTTTCCCAGATTTAGAAAATAAATGGTGGTTCTTACCTGATAAATCCCTGTCACTTGCAGAAGTGATATCACATTGATGGCACAACCAACTACCACTGTCAACGCGCACTGTGACACAATGGGGCACAATTACTTACCCTTCCCGTTGACGCCGGCAATCCGGAATGACCAACGAGGATTCGGAGCTGACGCAATTCACTAAGATCGTGCGTCCAATTTCCTGCATGTGTCACTTCCCCACTCAGGTCCGCCGGAGTTCACCTTCTTCTTCCCGGTGCATGTAAGTGCTGATCTTGCAACACAATTTGATTTTTAAATTCCGCGGTTTGTCCGAATCAGTTTGTGTCACATGAAGGCAGGCACCGATGCGCCAAAAACCAATCACGTGCGCCAAAATCCTCGAGCAATTCAGCGCAAAACGGAAACATTCAGGAAACACAACGGAAATGCGTCCGACGGACCCTTAGTAAATGTGCCCCAATGACTAGGCCAGTGAATGGCAGAAGTGGTCATGTACCATCAACATGAAATAACCTCAACAACAATAGAGAAGTGTTTTTAGCTCCCTGTGCATCAACATGACAACTGCAGAACATCAACACCTGCCTGTACAAGGGAATTGCCAGGAAATTGCTGCCGCAGTTACATGTTAATGCCTGGCATGTCTACACAGCAAAAGAGGTCAGGAAAGCTCTTTATGGACCTCAGTAAAAATAGATTAAAAATTTAAAAGAAAAGGCCTGACTTTGATGTCTCCGGGCACTTGGCCGCATGTTTGTGTAGGAATGTGCAGCATTTGGCTGTTGTGGCTACTAATCACATGTCCAGACCTTTCCCAATACCCACAATGTTTTATGTTCTTTCTGCTGTTTTGCTTCACTTTTAGTTGTTTGTTGAGTGAATCCGTCAAGGTGGAACAAGTGATAGTCCCAGTGCGCCCTCCACTGGTGGTTAGCAAGAATACAATTAAATTACTACCCTGATTTTAGCTTATAATCTGTTGTTAGATTGTATATACCTAAAAAATACACACCATAAAAAAGTTTGAAAGGGGTGGGAAACAAAGTGGCAGGTCCTGGAAGGGAATGGGTGCAGAAACTGGCCCAGAGATTCTCCATGCGCCTATTTTTTAAGCAGATTATGTATAGAATTCCCACGGAAAGATCCCCAGCAATTAAGAAGAAATCATCTTTGCTTGAAAAAGTCATGACATAGGAAATTTGACTTTAGAGAGGTCTGGTCATTAATGTAAAAAATTGCAAAACACATGGCAAGCAATACTTTTTGCTTGTGAAACGATTGAAGTATTGAAGAAAGATTTTTGGTGGGTCATTTAGCAAAACCCCAAAAAAGAAGAATAATTGGAGAAGATGTTCTTTGAGTAGCTTTCTGTAACAATGGAGAACATACATGTGTCATCTTTGTTTTTATCAAAACAATCCACAATTTTCTTAAAAGAAATCAACCTTCAGAACCACTGATTGTAGGCCCCTAACACTTACATGTGCGTCCGATCAAGTACAGTCCTGTCCTGTGTTTTTTTTATATCCAGGAATGCCCACAATTTGTTGAAAAAAAAAAAGAGTTTACTGGAGGCGTCAATGGAGCCTCTCTGCACTGTACCAGCTCTCTGAAAATTTTGCGCATGCGCGTTAAAATCTTAATTGCATAGCCAGTTGATTAGCACTGCAGCTGCGCAAAGAAACCCAAGACACAAGATTTGCAGGAGGCCACAGGAGGAGGTTGAAGAACAGGAAGCCACAATATGACGAGGATAGAGGGCATGAGGCCACAGTATGACAAGGATGGAGGACAGGAGGCCACAGCATGAGGAGAATGGAGGACAGGAGGCCACAGAATTTGAAGATAAATCCCCATGAAGATTTCTATTCCCTTTTACATTCTCCCCACCCATTGTGAATGGGCATCTATGGGGAACATGTATTGGCCACTCCTACACCATAAGGCATTGAGGATGTTGTCCTTACATGGCTCCCGCATGGCCTTGGCTGATGTGCTGATATGTGAAGTCTGTAGATGACCCTGAACAAGAAATTCTGTCAGAACTTCTGCATTGAGGATATGTGTACAGGGCTGTCAGTATTCCCAGGGGCCTTGATCTTGCTAGCACAAGCTGTTCGTTGTAATAACCGTGACTATATCACCCATGTCTCTACAGGTGCAGGTGTGACCAGGAGGTTGATAATTATTCCCAATGCTAATTGACAATATTCCACTCGGTGTCATGGTTAGCAATGTAACCCTGCTATGAAGAAAAGGTAAGTACAATATGTTTTTGTAGGTACTAACTCAACATTCTCCAACGGGGCTGTATTTATGAGGGGGGCAGCTGGAGGCTAGGATCAGAGGGACTGGCTTGATGACAGCTAGGCCACTGGTCTCACAGTAACCATCGTCCTAGCGCAGGTCTCATCCACACCCGTCAGGGATGTCAAAGTGAAGCAAGAAGAGGGGGAGGCTGTTTGACAATGAAGGATTCCCCTTGGGGAACTCCTGGTGTAGGTGCCAGATCCCCAGTAGACCGTTATAGGGAGGCCTCTGATGGTAGTGGCAGGCCAGACACACACAGCAAGTGAAGACCTGAAAAACTAACAGCAGTAACAGGCAACAAGCACAGCTGTGTGATGGCTGGCTGTGACTTTAGAAAAGATTGTTTTGTATTAGCAGCAACCTCAGCCTGGACCAGTGGTCAACTAGGCTGACAAATAATCTCCATCTAGGCGGGTCAGCTCTGGTACATCAGCAGCACAGAATAGCAGCATATTGATCTGTCAGTAGAAAATCTCACTGAAATCGCAAGACAAAGATTCAGAAGCTAAGACTGAGCTTGTAATTATAAACTTCTGCACAGTCTGGAATGTTCTGAGCCTTCCAACCAATCACAGCCTGCCTCTCCTCAGGAAAGGAAACATTTCAAACATCAACAAGACATTAACCCTTTATATATAGAAAGATATTGCACATGATATTCCCACTCAGAGCAGTAGGTGGTAGCATAGGGAAGGAAATGGCTCAGCAGAATATCTCAGAACACCAATAATGGGGATGTTCACTCCTAAAGGAGCACTAAAGAGTAAGGCTACATGCACACTGCTGTTGCCCGCCGTACCGTAGCATGGCGGGCACACGTCAGTGCACGGGGAGAGGAGGAGGAGGTGAGCGCTGCTCACCCCCGGCTTTCTCCATAGGAATGTATGGCGCATGGCGCCGTAAGACATGCGCCCATCGGCCATATATACGTCGGCCATATATACGTCCCCCATGCGGCAGTGTGAATGTAGCCTTAGTCAGCACCCACCAGTGTGGCATTACACTTACACTTCATGATCCATACCTGGTTCTAACTTCATACATTCTCTTTAGTAAAAGGTTGGGTTTTCATGCAGAATTTTGGTGTTTTTGCCTCTGTATTGTAGTAGTGTTGAAATGGTTTTACCACACTATTTTTTGCTAAATTTTATGGTACTAAATGCAAAACGCTACTGAATTCGGGAAAAAAGCACTCTGGAAACCTTTGGGTTTTTTTATATGAAGCCAGAGCCAGATGTCCATTGGTATTTTATCTCTTTCCAATGTTGGCTTTGAATTTAAAGGAAACCTTTCACCCAAGGTTACCCCATTAAACTACCAGTGCCTTCTATGTGAAATCTCACTGATTTGCCTATAGAAATATCCTCCAAACTCATGTGAAAATGAGCAGAAAAAGAGTCATATTTTGCTTGAGGCTGAAAGGGTTGTGTAACTTAAAGGGGCATATTTATCAGGACCTCTGCCCAACACCAGTGGCGCAGAGGCCCTGAAATAATCGCAAATGCTAGCTTATTGCTAGCTTTTGCGATTAATTGCCCCGATCCGCCCTGAAGAAGTAGGAGGAACAAGCTGTACAAGAGCACAAAGGTGGGGGCTGAGAGCTGAGCAGTCTGCAGCACAGACAAGTCACATGTTGTTTTTTGCATCCAAACCCAAACCAACCCCTGGGACTACACAGAGGATTCTGTCAGAGTGCATGGTAAGTTATAACACACCATTATATTGTAATTCAAATTCTTAAAAACTTGCAAAGCAGGTGTAATGTGATTCTGTAACCTGTCTTTGGTGAAAATGAAGTTCCTGGTGACAGGTTCCCTTTAATACTCTGGGTATATCTCTATACACTGAATATTCCTTTTGTCTATTTTCTAGATTTATTTTTTGCGTGTGAGATGGTGTGCAGACTTCAGTTCCTGTACAGTCAGGGAACCACTAAAGCAGCTACAAGATAAGACAAAAGAGGAAAATACAGAACAGTGTTTATCCAAGGTCACCTTTTTTAATTATCTTTTCTAGCAGAGAATTGCAAGGAATGCAATAAAAGGTCACAATGTTTCTCTCTAGTGACATACGTCCTAGTAACATCCTCATACACATTAGAATCACTACTAAGTATCCAGAGCTAAAAAGGAGAACATCAACATCATCAACTACAGGCTGTGTGTATCTACAAGCACATCTACTAATATATCCAGATCAATGAGTCAAAGTTAGTCTTCATTTTATCTTCACTAAAGAGGACCTGTCACCCAAATTTTCGGCACTAGGAGCTGCTTACTAAAGTAATCTATGTAATCTATGGCCTCCTTCATTTAAAAATCAACTTTTAAAATTATGTTAATGAGCTTGCATGACTCATGAGGTGTTTCCTGAGGCCCTCAGTTCTTTGGATTCACAGGATGTTACACTTTCTCCACCTCCCTCACCACTGTTTGAGATTACAGTAGGCAGAGGGAGGGGGCAATTGACGAGGGAGCAGAGGCGGAGACAGTGTACCAACCAGTGAATCTGCAGCATGGAGGGTTTTGGTTACACTCCCATGAGCCCTTCAAGCTTATTGGCATAATTATAAAAATTGATTTTAGTCTTATGGGTATGATGAAAAGGGAAGAAGGTTTGTTACTTTAGTTTTGTAGCTGAAGCCTACATTAGAGGAGGAGATTAGTGGTTCTCCCGACATGAGGACTAATGCCTTTAGTTATTTTTCAATAAAACATTCAATAAAGCAATGGTACAAGTGAATATTTGAAAATGTGGAATTTATTTTTTCAGAAAAAACTTCTTTTTCCACTGATCAGGCTCTTTTCCTACTCCTCATTTCACTTAAATAGCATTCACTCTATAATCTGACGGAACCTACCGTATTTTTCAGATGATAAGGCGCACCGGACTAAAAGGTGCATTAAGAATAAAGGCCAGCTAAGACATCTAGGTGCATACATAAGGCGCACCGGATTAAAAGGCGCAGGCGGCTGCTTAGGTTAGAAGGCGGTCCGGGGGCGTGGTTTGGATGCCGAGCGGAGAGGTCGCATAGAGATCCTGCTCCGTCATCAGCTCTGGTAAAGCGACTCTCCACAGCAGTGACCCGGCGACTGTCAGCACCCCGAGTGCATACCTACGACGGGGGACATGACGAAGAAAGAACGCCCCAGGCCCCCGCAAACTCACGGACTTCTATATAGAGCCGAGCCAAGATGGCGCCGATCGCCCGCACACACAAACAGCAAGCTCACAGAGGGCAGCCAGGACGCAGGATAATTTGAGCAACACCCCGAATAGGCGCAGATCGTATTCGGCACCATCCTCCCCAAGCAGCAGCAAGGACACAGGGAGCAGAGGTGAGCAGTCAGACAGGGAGATGACACCGGGTTCGGCGGCAGATGAAGAAGTCCCGTGGTTCGCGCTATGGCTATTTGGCCCGGAGCTCTTCCCCTTTTTATATATAAGGCGCATCAGACTAAGGCGCACTTTTGATTTCTAAGAAACTCATAGTTTTTTTGTGCGCCTTATAGTCTGAAAAATACGGTATTTAAATACATGGGAGCAAAGCTGCACAGCACAACCACTACATGGTGTAGGATATCAGGGTTCGTGGACAAGCCCTGCAGTTCTGTACTACAAGCTCTTACTACTAATGTTATATTTTGCATGCTCCAGCTTATGATTCCTTTTCATTTCCTCTACTTCATTGACATAGGGGCTCATAGATTCGGGGAATTCCAGAGATATTATGTAACTTATCCAGTATATGAGGAACCAACAGGACTGTATACAGACTGCCTTTACTTTAACCCTTTACTTGCCGGACCCTTTCCCATTTTTAGTTCCAATTCTTAGTTTTGCCATAGTATGATGCCAATAACTTTTTCATTCATTTCAGTGTACCTGTGTTAGGGTTTTTGCAGGACAAGCTCACATTTTTATTGATACCATTTTGGGGACTGTACGACCCTTTGATCAATGACAAAAAAGTGGTGATTCTGACATTTGGGTGCTATTTTGCGTTATGGTGTTCACACCCGGGAATGATATTATAATATTTTGATAGGTTGGACATGGGGTCACCTAAGAAGTTTATGATTTTATGTTAATGAAAAATTTGAATTTTTTATAAATTTTATTTATTTTTGTTTTACTATTATTTCAGACACCTTGGGTACTTTAAGCCTAGAGGGTCGGCTCATTTATACAATGTACTGCAATACAGTTGATTTGCAGTATATTGTAAATATACTGCTTCTGTATTACAGTTTGTCTCTAGCAAATTGTAATATTGATTGCTTAACAGGCTCCCACCTGTCATGGCAACCAATTGGTACCATCACTGTGTATTATCCCTGTACTGTGACATCATTGTGTGTATTATCCCTGTACTGTGACATCATTGTGTGTATTATCCCTGTACTGTGACATCACTGTGTGTATTATCCTTGTACTGTGACATCACTGTGTGTATTATCCCCGTGCTGTGACATCACTGTGTGTATTATCTCTGTACTGTGAAATCACTGTGTGTATTATCTCTGTACTGTGACATCACTGTGTGTATTATCTCTGTACTGTGACATCACTGTCTGTATTATCTCTGTACTGTGACATCACTGTCTGTATTATCTCTGTACTGTGACATCACTGTGTGTATTATCTCCGCACTGTGACATCACTGTGTGTATTATCCCTGTACTGTGACATCACTGTGTGTATTATCTCTGTACTGTGACATCATACTGTGTGTATTATCCCTGTACTGTGACATCACTGTGTGCATTATCCCTGTACTGTGACATCACTGTGTGTATTATACCTGTACTGTGACATCACTGTGTGTATTATCCCTGTACTGTGACATCACTGTGTGTATTATCTTGTGCTGTGACATCACTGTGTGTATTATCCCTGTACTGTGACATCACTGTGTGTATTATCCCTGTACTGTGACATCACTGTGTGTATTATCCCTGTACTGTGACATTGCTGGGTGTATTATCCCTGCACTGAGACATCACTGTGTGTATTATCCCTGTACTGTGACATCACTGTGTGTATTATCCCTGTACTGTGACATCACTGTGTGTATTATCCCTGTACTGTGACATCACTGTGTGTATTATCCCTGTACTGTGACATCACTGTGTATTATCCCTGTACTGTGACATCACTTTGTGCGTTATCCCTGCACTGAGACATCACAGTGTGTATTATCCCTGTGCTGTGACAACACTGTGTAGTATCATCATTGTATTGTGACATCACCGTATGTATTATCCCTGTACTGTGACATCACTGTGTGCATTATGCCTGCCTGTATTCCCTGTGTTCAGCATCAATCTGATTAAGCAAAATCCAACTACAGGCGGTCCCCTACTTAAGGACACCCGACTTACAGACAACCCATAGTTACAGACGGACCCCTCTGCCCACTGTGACCTCTGGTGAAGTCTCTGGATGCTTTACTATAGTCCCAGACAGCAATGATCAGCTGTAAGATGTCTGTAATGAAGCTTTATTGATAATTCTTGGTCCAATTACACCAAAAATTTTGAAACTCCAATTGTCACTGGGGCAAAAGAAAAAAAATTGTCTAGAACTTCCATTATAAAATATACAGTTTCGACTTACATACAAATTCAACTTAAAGAGAACCCGTCATGCAAAATAACCCCCCTAAACTAAATATATTTTCATAAACTGCCATTAGAAAGCATTGCCTCTATCCCTTCATTGTCCCTCTACATGCCTGTAAACCTAAGCAATGAGGTCCTAAAGCTGTATGCAAATGACCTGTGAAATGTCCAATGAAGCATTAGCATATTCAAGCTGTCCACTCTATTCATGAGTGGGATGCACAGCCACACCCCCAGTGCTTGACTGATAGCCTGTATAATGATGTGAGGCTGTATAATGATGTGCTTCCTGGTGCTGGTAGCCACGCCCCCTGCAGCCTGTGTGTGCATGTGTGTGTGCATAGGAGAGATACAGCAGCTCCATGTTACAGCAGAACATGTCAGATTCATGTGTAGCTGATGTCTGTGTCTCTCACCTGTATATTAGGAGGATGGAGCATGTCAGCAGATGCAGCACTCACACTAGCCATGCTTTACTATACATTACACACAGACATGAGCAGGGGGAGGAGAGGGGAGGGGTAACAGAGGTGACATCACTGCCTCTGATCATGTGACCAGCCTCATTTACATGATAAAAAATATATGATTTTACAATGAATAATGTATGAAATAACTAGATAAAGGCTGGGATGGATCCTTGTGAGCTGCTCCAACAGGTAGAGGTGACAGGACAAGTGACACAGACCTGATGACAGGTGTCCTTTAAGAACAAACCTCCAGACCCTATCTTGTATGTAACCCGGGGACTGCCTGTAATCAAAACTGAATGTGCTGCTGAAGCTGGTAGAGTGGGGCCCTAATACAGGTTGTGCTATGTGGCCTTGCAATTACAAGTTGTTACTTTCACTCTTTGCACCGCTGAGACCTATGAAAAGTTGTGGCTTAAAGCCATGAGTCCCAGGTCTATATGGGCTGCCAGTACTGTGCTGTACATAGTGTATAGTGGATTGGCCACAAGCAGATCTGCAGTGACTGACCCAATATATTCTGTGGGAGTCCGGTGTACATAGACAGGTTGAGTTTCATGTATTTTTTTCAGCACATTTGCCATACAAACTCACATCTTAGACACATGGCTCATCCTTGTCAGATGACGGGAGAATTGGCTGAGTTTGCAATCTCAGGGTTGCCAAATATTTTTGCTGACATTTGTTCTCAGATGTTACATGAAGACAACCTGTTCAGTAGAAGAAATGTATTATACAGTAAGCACAGTTCTGCATATTAGCAAGTTATCAAATTTGGATAATGACAAGGTCCTCAAAAAGTGGAGTTTGAATCATCTTATGACATTTTAGTATATTGTGCGTTGTATATAGTTTAGGAGGTTGAGAAAAAACAAAGATCCATCAAGTCCAACCTGTAGTGTTGATCTAGGGAAGGTACAAACCCCATAAGACAGAAACCAATTACCCAAACATTACTTACTAATTAGAAAAAAAACCATGATTTACCTCATTAATTTTAAAATCTTAATATATTAGTTTATTTCAAGCATCCATGTTCAGGGTAGAACAGGCCCACCATAGAGCCAAAGGAACCATTGATCCAACTGAAGATAATTCACTACTCTATAAAGCTTGATAGAGGGTGGGCCCCCAAAATAATTGTATGTGATGGGCCTAAGGAACCCCAGTCCGACACTGTCCAGGTTACAATATCTAGCACCAGTGAGTTCCACTTTTGCACATTGTAATAAAATGTCTGTTTTCTTAATTATATACCCCAATTTTGCAATCCTGTCTGTATGTGCAAGCCATAGAATCAACCATGATCCTATCCCTGCCTACTTGGCTTACTGCGTTAACCTGCAGGGGGCAACTGGACGACAGTCACTACTGAGTATGTGCTTTGATCAGATGACAAACAAAAAGAGAGAAAGACTGACAGACAAACACAAGCAAATTCAGAGTGTGTCAAAAACAAGATGGCGGCGAAGTACAGAATCGTGGGGCAAAGAGTAAACAAAAAATAAAGCAAGAATCAGAATACAAGCAATAGCTCAATAGAGAATATATAACCACAGCTAACAATAGTATAACCAGCCCCTGAGTGAGATTAGCAGGAGTTCCTGGACATCAACCTGGCTGTTGATTGGATACGCTGTCTATCACTCAAACCACACCTAAGCTCCAAGATTGTGGGTGCGGTCACACGTCGCGTTTAACGCATGCGTTTAAAAAACGCATTGCAATAGCTGAAGAGTGATTTGCCTAATTAAACAGCTGTTAACACTTGCATTTATAAAACGCAAATGTTAACGCTTGTGTTAACAATGTGTTAACCAACGCATGCCTTAACCGTGATGTTAACGCATGTGTTAACAATGTGTTAACAGTTGCATTTTGTAAACACACGTGTTATAACAGCTGTTTAATTTGGCAAATCACTTTTCAGCTATTCCAATGCGTTTTTAAACGCAACATGTGACCGCACCCTAAACCCAGCTTTCCAAATCAAACACTCAGCTAAGCCAAGGGAACTAAACTCTACATGGCAAGCTACAGAGCAGCCCTGCTTCCACAAGCTCAGAACCCTGTAGCCATCAACCCATTCATAGAGTTCTGACAATGTCCTTATATTCTAAGCCCCCCATTCTCCTAATAATCCTTGGCACTTGCTCTAGTACAGCTACGTCCAACGTTGTGTGTTTAAGTCACAAAGGTGGCTTCTTGCACAAAAGTTTAGTGTTGTCTACTTAAAGCATAAGTCTGTGATATCACTATTGTTATGGTGAAAGAGGGGAAAAGATGGGGCGCCTTGTCCCTAAACTCATCCACTAGTGTGCTCACAAAGTATAATATCACCCTTACTGGCTCCCACACTATATAATGTTCCCCTTAGAGTCCCCCACATAGTGTAATGCCCCCTATGACTCCCAAACACACCATATGCTGCCTCCTTTCTGTTGCCACCCATTTTTAATTCCCCCCTTTTCTTATAGCCAATTTTTGACCCCATGTCTGAAACACCACCGTTGATTACATGCCCCTCCACCCCCATTTTTAATGCCCACATTTTTGTATCTCCATCTTTAAAATGCTCCTGTTTCAGTTATACCATACCCTCACTTCTTTGGTTTTTGCTGGTTTCTCCCACAACAGTCCTACCCTCTTCTCTCATCACTGCTGTTGTGGGGACGGCTATGCTGCTACAGACAGAAGTGGGATTGGCTGGAATGGGTTTTCCCACAAACTGAAGTTAGGCCCTATCCACCGGATCAGTGCGGTTCTCAGTGCTGAGACCCCCACAGATCGTGAAAACGAGGGGTCCGATGGGGTCCCACGTACCTCTGTCCGACGCCTTGTTGCTCCATCAGACTAATGGAGCAGATGGCTGCGCATGACCGTTCTTCTCCATTAATCTCTATAGGGCTGATGGAAATTGCTGAGCACTGCGTTCACAGATCTCCGTCAGCTCCATAGAGATTAATGGAACAGAATGGTCATGCGCGGCCCTCTGTTCTAATAGTCTGATGGAGCAACGAGTGATCTGATGGAACCCTTGTTTTCGTGATCTGCGGGGGTCTCAGCACTGAGACTCTCACTGATCAGCAAGTTAGGCCCTATCCTGTGGATAGGGCCTAACTTTAGTTTGTGGGAAAACCCCTTTAATGGTGGAACTGGGAGCCCACTGGCTCCCTGCTTCACCACTGCATTTAACTCCATAGACGGAGGACACAGTGGCCACAGATAGAGTTTAAGCTCGATTTTGTGGGATAGGTATGAAAATCCGGGATGGTTGGGAGATATGTAAATGGAGCATATTTACAGCGATCCCAGAAGAAAGTCTTCAGGTTTGCAATATGGTAATATTATTCTGTTCCTAGGTCATGACCTGGCGATGGCTGACTGCGGTGTACCACTGAAGGTGAGAAGAATAGCTCCCTACCACCACTAACTAACATAAGACACCACACACAGCCTAAATCGTTGGAATGGTGATGGTCACAGCTTTATTGAAAAACATCTTTTAATGCACTTCTGTCAAAGATAAAATAATTAATAACACATGAAATAAATACAACAAATAATAATACAACAACAAACTTTTTAGCAAGGTCCTTGGCAAACCTGCTTCCCAGTGGCATCTTAAACATCAATTTTTGATATACAAGTATATGACTCCCATACAGGGTCGGACTGGGGTACCTGGGGCCCACCAGTGAAATTAATTTTGGGGGCCCACCTACTACTACATAGAAATATTCTAGGATAAGGGAATTTCCAAGCACTGTCGGGGGCAGTGAAATAAAGGATAAGCTTATCCCTCTCTGCTAGCGCTCGGCTCTTGGTTTGTGTACAATGGCTGCAGTGGTGACATTACCTCAGGGCATTAATGTAAGGGACAGTATAAGAGTTAGCCCTGGTGTCCCGGGCAGTGGTTAGGGATGTAAGTGTTCGAACTGCACCAACCTTCCAATAAGGAAATGCTACCCTACTCTGGGTCCCCGCACCAGATAGACAAGTCACACCTGGCTCTCTGACTCTATAGATATAACTGTACATACTCTGAGACCTGTCTCACACTAGAAGGTTATTTAGTGACTACAATACAGATCTGACACAGGGAGAAGTAGGATCTTGTACCTCACAGGTGACTTGCCTTCTCCTTCACATCCAGAATCATCATAAAATCTGGTTGCAGAATTTTCTGGCAGATGTGTTCAGCTCTGGGAAGCAGATCCCCCGCACTGAGCCCCTAAAAATACCACAGTTACTTACAGTGTAATGTCACCTGGATAAAACAATGTCCCACACTGTACTTCTAAAGAATCTACATAAGAAACCCCTCTGTGCCCCCAGGATATCAAATATTACATTGTTACCCCCAAATATATTACTATACTACAGTCTGTGAATAAATACTGTGCCATTAAAAAGTATGGTTCCCCCCATTAATTAGATAATGGGGGTCATTTACTAAGGGTCCAAATCGCGCATTTTCGACGGTTTCCCCGAATTTTACCGTTTTGCGCCGTATTCCCCTGGGATTTTGGCGCACGCGAGTGGATTGTGTCGCATCGGTGCCGGGTTGCAAGCGCCAAAAATCCGGGGGCGTGGCCGTCGGAAAAATCACGCTATTTTAAAATAAAAAGTGTCGCTTGACACTAACTTACATGCACCAAGGATAGACTGGTGAACTCATGCGGACCTCGGCTCAGCAGCGACACCTGGTGGACATCGGGCGCACGACCTTAGTGAATCACCGCAAGACCCGAATCCTCGTTGGTAAACGCGCCGCTGGATCGCGACAGGACCGGGTAAGTAAATGACCCCCAATATTTGGTTCCTCTGTGAATTATTTTAATGAATTAATTTATCTATTTAATGTCCCTTCTAATTATTTTTATACATTTCCCCTACTAAAAAAAAATAACATAATATAACAATCTACTTATTATTATATACAAAATGTACTAATACATTTTTATACCATGTCCTAATTATTATTATACATATAATCCCCTCCAAATTATTAATGAGCATATAGTATCCCTTCAATTATACATTTTTACAACTTGCCTCCTATTTATATATTTACACCTAGTATCTGCACATTATTTAATTGTATTATAATATAAAGTGAATGATTTGCTGCACAGGGCGCTGGTTACTGGGAAACTCCCTGCTGACACATTCCCGCTACATATAAATAGTTTTATTTCTGTACATTGTATATACACACTGCCCCCCTTATTATACACCCCCCTAAGCGTTTAACATTAACCCCCCTCCAGATTTTTTAAATAGGTCACCTCCATACACACTGTCCCCTCCAGTTTCTAGTGAGACCCCCCCCCATACATGTTTCCCCCCCCTTCATATTATAGTTACCCCCCATGCACATTAAACCCCCCTTCATATTATAGTTAGACCCCCCCATACACATTAAACCCCCCTTCATATCATAGTTAGGCCTCCCATACACATTAACCCCCCTTCATATAACAGGCCTCCCATACACATTAACCCCCCTTCATATCATAGTTAGGGCCCCCCATACACATTAACCCCCCTTCATATCATAGTTAGGCCCCCCATACACATTAACCCCCCTTCATATAACAGGCCCCCCATACACATTAACCCCCCTTCATATAACAGGCCCCCCATACACATTAACCCCCCTTCATATAACAGGCCTCCCATACACATTAACCCCCCTTCATATCATAGTTAGGCCTCCCATACACATTAACCCCCCTTCATATAACAGGCCTCCCATACACATTAACCCCCCTTCATATCATAGTTAGGGCCCCCCATACACATTAACCCCCCTTCATATCATAGTTAGGCCCCCCATACACATTAACCCCCCTTCATATAACAGGCCTCGCATACACATTAACCCCCCTTCATATAACAGGCCCCCCATACACATTAACCCCCCTTCATATAACAGGCCCCCCATACACATTAACCCCCCTTCATATAACAGGCCCCCCATACACATTAACCCCCCTTCATATAACAGGCCCCCCATACACATTAACCCCCCTTCATATAACAGGCCTCCCATACACATTAACCCCCCTTCATATCATAGTTAGGGCCCCCCATACACATTAACCCCCCTTCATATCATAGTTAGGCCCCCCATACACATTAACCCCCCTTCATATAACAGGCCTCCCATACACATTAACCCCCCTTCATATAACAGGCCCCCCATACACATTAACCCCCCTTCATATAACAGGCCCCCCATACACATTAACCCCCCTTCATATAACAGGCCTCCCATACACATTAACCCCCTTCATATAACAGGCCTCCCATACACATTAACCCCCCTTCATATCATAGTTAGGCCCCCCATACACATTAACCCCCCTTCATATAACAGGCCCCCCATACACATTAACCCCCCTTCATATAACAGGCCTCCCATACACATTAACCCCCCTTCATATAACAGGCCTCCCATACACATTAACCCCCCTTCATATAACAGGCCTCCCATACACATTAACCCCCCTTCATATCATAGTTAGGGCCCCCCATACACATTAACCCCCCTTCATATCATAGTTAGGGCCCCCCATACACATTAACCCCCCTTCATATTATAGTTAGGCCCCCCATAAACATTATCCCCCCTTCATATTATAGTTAGGCCCCCATACACATTAACCCCCCTTCATATAACAGGCCTCCCATACACATTAACCCCCCTTCATATCATAGTTAGGGCCCCCCATACACATTAACCCCCCTTCATATAATAGTTAGGCCACCCATACACATTAACCCCCCTTCATATAATAGTTAGGCCACCCCATACACATTAAACCCCCCTTCATATAATAGTTAGACCCCCCTTCATTTAATAGTTAGGCCACCCCATACACATTAAACCCCCTTCATATAATAGTTAGGCCCCCCTTCATTTAATAGTTAGGCCACCCCATACACATTAACCCCCTTTCATATAACAGGCCCCCCATACACATTAACCCCCACCTCCATCTGTTTTGCCATTAGGAAAAAAAAAATGTACTCACCTCATCTTGCATCCTGTCTCTGTTGCTGCCATGGGACGGGGGAGAGATGCGCGCCCGCGTCGTGACGTCACGGCGCGGCCGCGCGATGACGTCACGACGCGGTAGCACATCTAAGTTACAGTGTGACGTGCGCCGGAAAGCAGCCGGCCGCGTCACACTGAGAGCTTTGGCTGCAGGAATAGTACTCGAGCGGCCCTTTCGGCCGCACCGAGTACTATTGCAGCCACTGGCAGGGGCCTCCGATGGATACGAACGGAGCCCCCTGCCATAATGACAGGAGTTGGGGCCCACCGGGGAATTACCCGGCCCCCCGGCGGGCCAGACCGAGCCTGCTCCCATATACCGCACAACATTGGTCACACCAGTAGACCACTAGCCGCCAACCCCACCAGCTAAGTGGGGAAAATGTACATGCCAAAACATCACAAATCTAACCCACCACCCAGGGCTGGACCCCCTGGTGAGGCAACTCCGTATTCGCCCTCTAATAGCCACGTACCACGCCACCTCCTCCATCAGCTGCCCTTCTTCGTTGAAAAAGAACCCGCCATAACAAGCATCCTAACTACCTATCCTCCCATACCCTAACACAGATTCTAACCTAATTGTATCCCTCCTCCCCACTACTCACATAATACACACATCAAACTAACGTAAATTAGGGAGGGTGGGCGGGACAATTTTCATTTCCAAAAGAAAAAGTTCCATCCTTAACCCTTTATATAAACCCCTTTAAAACTCCACCCCCACATTCAATTCCCCTATCACCTCACACTAAGGTCCAACCACCCTCAAACTCCAACCCCCTTTCTTAACCCCTTCAGCCCCAGCCTGTCATGCCCGCACTCCTCCCAGCCTCCAGCATGTTCCATGCTCCCATTCAGTCAGGTCCATAAATATTTGGACAAAGACAACCATTTTTTCTTTACCTCTATAGCCACTTAGGGGTGTCTCTAAGCCGGGGGATGGGCATTTTCATATATTTAAAAATGACACATAGAGGAGCAGTTTCCCAAAGGCAGGGGGGGGGGGGAGACTGCTCCTCTATAGCCACGCCCAGGTGGCAAGTGCCTGGTCACAGAGCACGTGGCATTTAAAATCTACTATATAACACATCTTTTTTTTCTCTGTAAAACCTTTTTTTATAGAAAAACTTTTTGGCAGTGTATGCACTACCGGTATGCTCTGTCGGGACTGAGGGGGTGATAAAAATGGGTCTCCTGGTGACAGGTTCCCTTTAAGGGGTTAAGGAAAACTCATGATAGACTTCTGTCACTTCTTATGATTCATCCTCAGCAACTTAACTGAAGCCAGCGTCTTTTATTATAGGACAAAGCAGAAAGTGCAAACACGTGGAACCTTGGTTTCATCCTCTGACGAATCATCTCCTACGTAGCAGCTTATTTCTTATAAATCACATGCTGCCTCATTTCCTAGGTATTCCCCAAAAATGTCTTGTAGAATACTTTGTCAAAATCTACTTTTAAAAAATCATGATTTTTATTTTAAAACTGCATTATGACATCTCAAAGTAAGAGTTAAAAAAAAAAAGAAAAAAAATCTGTAAAAATGTCCTTAAAGATCTGTTTTTTGTGTTTCTGTTTTTCACTCCCCTCCTTCCAAAATTCACAATGCACACTGTAAAAGATGATGTGGAAAATCCCCATATACTTCTGTAGGTTAAAGTACCCTAGGGTGTCTGAAAAATAATAAAAATTAAAAAATAAAAACCTAAAAATTCAAATCACCCCCCCCCCCTTTCCCAGCTACTGATATAAATATAAACAGTAAAAAACATAAACATATTAGGTATTTCCACATCCTACAATGTCCAATCTATCAAAATATAATAGCGGTTGAAAATAATGCCAAAGTCAAAAACTGCACCTTTTCACCATTTTGAAACATATAAAAAAAAAATTCAAAAGATGACACCACCAACAGCTCCGTACACGGAAGTATGAAAAAGTTATTAGCGCCAGAAAATGATAAAATGAAGATTTTTTTTTTTTAGTACAGGAGGTTTTAATTTTCATAAACGTATGAAACCATTATAAAACCTATTTACTATAAATTGGTGTCCCCATAATCATAGCAACCGTAAGAATAAAGGAGATATATAATTTGGGGCGCACAGTGAAAACTGTGAAATCCAAGCCCACAAGAAAGTGTCGCAAATACATTTTTCCCCTATGTCACTGCATTTGGAATTTTTTTATCCGCTTCCCAGCAAACGGCATGAAATATTAAATACTATGGGGCACATTTACTAAGAGTAGTGCAAACTGCACTAAATGTGTAGTGTGCAGGGGGCGCCAGATTCAGGATTTCTTGCCCATGTTCTTCATGAATCTGGCGCCCCCTGCACTGCCCCGACAGATTGCACCAACTTTCTTTTTGGTGCACCTTTAACATGGGTCTGGCGCACGGTTCCACTGAGCACCAGAACGCCACGTAATTGGTGCGCAACAAAAGGGTCATGTGCGACACAAATACCTGTACAAGCAGTTTGCACCTAAAAAAGTAAAGTAAATTAAAAACACAAAAACTAAAAAAGGGCCTCAATGTTAACCCAATTCTACGCAATTCTACGTCATAGGATGAAGGTAGTTCCCACACCTTGACGTAGAAGCTGAGCCTGTGCAATCGCCGCGGGATCCCGACAGTACGCCGGGATTATCGCGATACCGTCTGTTTAACCCTGAGAAGTTCCCGCCATAGCAACCCTGAGAAGTTCTGCTCTTCTTTTAGCTTCTAAAGCCTTAGTTTTACGAAAATAAAGTTTTAAAAAATATGAAAATATGGCTGTGGGTCTCCTGGTCAATAGATGTCAATGAAGCCTGTAAAAACAAGGGCATTAGAAGCTAGAAGAGCAGATCCTGCCAGAGGGGGCACACACCAGCATGTCAGTGTGCTTGGTTTACAATCCTTCATCCTGGTGGTAGATTTCCTTTAAGAAGTGTCTGAGAAACATTTCTGGTGCGAGCCACACAATTGTGGCGCACGCTGCACTGAGTTCCGGAGCTCATTCCAACCGTGCGACGGACTTAAGTCAGACATAAGTGTGTGGCAAACCCTATGTTAAAGGCGCACCACAAAAAAGTTGGTGAACTCTCTTCTTTAATCTGGAACACCCTGCATTATACACAGGCAAACCCATGTTTAGTGCAGTTTGGACTACTCTTAGTAAATGTGCCCCATTCTGCACAGAACAACTAGTGCCTGTCTACCTGTGTACTGTGCAGCAGATTCATCAAAACTGGCACACGTTCTTCCTGAATCTGGCGCTCTCTGAACTGCTTGGGAAGTGGGCACCATTTTGCAAATATGAAAAAGTTATTAGCGCCAGAAGATGGCAAAATAAAATAAAAAAATTTGGACAGAAGGTTTTAATTTTTGTAAATGTATGAAAACATTATAAAAACTATACAAATTTGGTATCCATGTGATCGTACTGACCTAAAAATAAAGTAAACATGTAATTTGTGGTGCACAGTGAAAGGCATAAAAACCAAGCCTACAAGAAAACGGCGCAAATTCGTTTTTTCACCATTTTCACTGCATTTGGAAATTTTTTGCCCGCTTCCCAGTACATGGCATGGAATATTCAATACCATCACTATGAAATGTAATTTGTTACGCAGAAAACAAGCCGCCACACAGCTCTGTACATGGAAAAATTAAAAAGTTATAGATTATTAAAGGTGGGGAGTGAAAAATGGAAATGAAAAAACAAAAAAGGGCCAGGTCATTAAGGGGATAATAAATCTTGGCCATTGTGTGTACAAGACACACAAACGCATGCGTTTTTTACGATCTGAAAACGCACTAACTAAAAATGGCCCAAAAACGGCCTAAAACGCCATGTGTGTCTTCACCCTAAGATCCCCGCTCAGGTCCACCAGAGTTCACCTTCTTCTTCCTGGTGCACGTAAGTGCATTGGATGCGACACAATTTAATGTTAAATGCCGCCCTCAGTCCGATGGCCGCCCCCCCCCCCATTTGTGTCACATGAAAGGCAGTGAAGCCGCGTTTAAAATCCAATCGTGTGCGACACAATAGCCTTTTAAATGCGGCGTAAATTGGTAATCGTCGGAATATTCGTTTGTGTGGTCCGCGAACCCTTAGTAAATGAGCCCCATTGTTTTTGGCTCAGGCCTTCTCATAGTCTATGGGAACATGAAAATGATGGTGTCACCTGCATTGCCATCCACATTAGCAGACCAGGTGTTATGTAACACAATAAAATGACCCTTTAAGGGGGCCCTGAAGACAATATTAGTTCTGTAGTATTGTAGTTAACTGGGGGACAGGAAAAAAACCTTCCTGTTGCCCATAGCAACTACAGTTTTTATTTGAAAACTATCTGCAACTAGTTTTTATTTAGAAATTATGGCGGGAAACCATTTCCTGTGTCCTTATAGTTACAAGGTATTTCTGTCAGACTTGTGTAGTCTACACCGCCACATGATTTCTGGTTGCTATGGACGACAAGGCCACATGTTTCCCTATAGATTTTCTAAACTTTATTTATACCCGCGCATAAGGACACTGCTTTTTACATTCCTCCACCCATTGATAGGTGATAGCAGCTGCCTGCAGTATCTCTTTACTGTGCTACAAGTCCAGACAAGCTCCAGCTCCCCGTCCTCCCCCTCAGTCTACACGTCCCGTCAGGTCCAGACAGGAGGAGAGCTGTGCGCCGCTTACATATAACATCCCCGAGCCCGCGCCGTGACTCACATCCCACCCACGTGTTTCCCCATCATCTTCCGCATTCACACCCCGCCCACTGACCACGCCCTCACGGCAGCGAGACACGCCCACCCAGCTGGCTCGCTGCGGCCACGCCCAGAAAGTGTGTGTTTGTTCTGGAGTGAGAGAAGGACGGGAGCGCTGAGAGTGAGGAGCTGCACACTAAGCCCAGGTGATTGGCCCCTGTGTCCCGGGGGCCCCTGCCATGTGTGGACTCTGCATAAAGCTTTACCTGTCTGGAGGGCGGGCTCTCACTTTAAGGGGAGCTCCATTTCCTGTATAGTTGGAGATAATCTATTGTTTCCTGTTATCAGCCAGTTCTGACTGGGTCCAGAACATCCTGGAGCACTTGTATACAGATATGGGCTGCATTGCCCCATGAATTGGCCTCTTGTATGCTGCTGCCTATAGATTTCAGCCTGTTCTATAGTTTTCTTTGTGTTTCCTGATACAGAATAGGGACCTAAATGCACTAATGTGAACTGGTACTTGCAGGAGCGCCCTCCTGGAGCATGTCCAGGTAGTTATCATGGTGAGGGGTGTTCTCTAGTTATTGGGGAGCTCTAACTAGGTTGTATGTAAGCATCTAGGGTTTGGAACTACAACTCTCAGCATGCCCTGCTCATTAGTATGTGAGAGGTGTCATTTGGAACAGCCACAGAGCACTGGATAATACGTATTAGCCTGCAGAACTACAACTCCCAGCATGCCTGTGAGTTATTACGGTGAGAGTAGTCATTTTGCAACAACTCTATACGGATTTAGGTTGCAGAACTACAACTCTCAGCCTAACTTGGTGTAAGTTGTCATTTGCAGCAGATGATGAGCGCTTGCTAGGTCATATAAGGGTTAAGTGTAGAACTACCACTCCCAGCATGCCCACATCACATTCCTGGTGAAAGTTGGCGTTTTACAACAATCGGAAAGCGCTGCCTGGGTCATGTAAAGTGCAGAACTACAAATCCAAGCACGCTGGATATGCTTGGAGTTGTAGTTTTGCAACTGCATGAGATCCCTTAAAGGCTTTGCTGGCCCCATACATGTAGCCCCTTCTGATTGTTATATATTTGTAGTGCAATTTCCCCCATAACTTCAAGTTATGATGTCATCCCATCAGTAATGACATCATGTCACGGCCTTGATTACAAAAAGACATCACATGATCACCCCAGCACCTTTACACCAAATCCATGAGACCGTAATAGAGCGGCTTGTCTGGTGGGTGTGAATATAAGGAAGTTGCATGAAGGAGGAGCGAGTAATGCGGAGATCATACATGTCATGTTTATATAGGGAGTGCACAGGATGCTATAGACAGTAGTCTGGATTCTATCCTCCTGACAAGTAATGATCGAAACCCCATGCGTTTCTTGCAACTGTCCTCCCCCCTAGTAGTAGTCATTTAGTGTGAGCCCTACAGGATAAGGTGATTGGTTTCTTGCACACAGCGCCACACTTGTCAGCATGTTGTGTGGGGTATTGCAGCTTTGTCCTAATCACTTTAGCTTTAGTTCCTGACGTGACCTGGAGTGACTGTGTATCCTGCTGCATAGGGCCTTTTTCATTTTAATTGGAATATTTGTCAATCACAGGAGCGGGGGGATGGGGCAGGGGTTCCAAAGAGTACTTACTACAGATTAACGGACCTGATGCTTGCGTTCAGGTCCGGCCACTCAACCCAGGCATATTGGCGGCCGAACAAAAAGGCAAACTGTCTCCCCCTAGCCACGGTTGGCCAGGGAAGGTAAGTATCAGTGCTAAGTACGCTGATGGGCAGGGGTATTCCAGGTCAGCTGCATAACCCCTTTAAATATCTGATGCAGGGACTTATCCAGGATATTTAACAGGTTAAGGTTGGTTACTTTTTATCTTGCAACATTTCTTCCACGTAACTAATTTTCCAAAAATAAATACATGTGTATTTGTAGTCCCTTTACACAGTAGTAGTTTTACCTATAGTTAGTGGTACAGTGAGCCCCTTGTCCATGTGCGTGTCTGCCTTTCACAGCCGCTGCCTATATAGGCCATGGAGCTGCCTGTAGTCCCCATGGACGCTGGTGTTATAGGTTGCTGGTGGTTACATTGCCCTGTTATGTCAGCCGCTCCGCTCTCCTTCTCTACATCCTGTCACTCGTCTTCTGCGTCTTTTATGCTCTATTTCCTCTTAATGTATCTCTATAAGCGGGTGTATACGGGCACGGGAGGGAGGCAAGGGGTTAAATCAAGGCGTGAGGAGTAATACGTTTGTAGGTCATAAAACTGTTCCCGCCATCCCTGGAGTGTGTAATCCTATACGGGGGCCGCAGTGTATTGATTACCAGTTGTTATGCTAGGATTATGCGCGGCCATGTGTTCCTGTATAGACAGAGTCCTCTAATCTACTATATTATGGGATAAATTATAGGATTGTGACTGTTTAGTCATCTGCTTCTGGGTGGCAAAGGACATGGCTGACATTACGGTGTCACTCTGCTTTTCTAAGGTCCTGAACAGTAAGCCATAACCTTGTTTCATGGTTAGACAGTAGCGGTGAGCAATGTAGATAACCTGGGAGCCGGGACTGCAGCCGTATCGCTTGTTAGGCTATGTTCACACACGGCAAGCTGGATGCAGAGCAAACGGAAGAATTTCTCCAGCAGATTTACATTGTGTGACTATTACCTTGCCAGGGCTGTGGAGTCGTGACTCTTCAGATATAGAATAAATTGGTGGAGTTTGAATAATGCAGTGTGAAGAAATCAGAATTTGTGAAAATTCTAAAATGTGTATTCATGATCTAAGGATTTAGGCCAGTGGGTCAGACCCCCAGGGCAAAAATTTAAAACTTTCCTGGCTCATCTTCTGCTCCCTGCAGCTTCTTCTTTCCTCTATGTGGCGCTCTACTGTGTCCCTCACTGCGTCCCCCACTGCTTTTGTGCACCAGTGTCGGGTGCACTCCTGGGTCCTCTCCTGCTCCTGTCGCCGGTGCACACAACCAGCATCAGGACTCGGGACACAACAGGAGAATCCTTGAGCAGTGAAAACTTCTCAGCTGCACTCACTGTTAACTGGCCTTCTGAAGCAATGCAGACACATCCATCAGTTATTAAAGCTCTCATTGGACTCCGACTGCCAGCTGCTCGTCGCCTGTTGGCCGCCGATTCTGCATCCTCTTCTAGGCTTTCAGTTGGGATGAAAGTGACTGCACTTTATGTACATGCTCAGTAGTGAAGCTTCTTTGCTACAGATCAGAGGGATAAGGTACTGAGAAGGAATGTCTGCACTCATCTTAGGGCTCATTCACATGGCCGTCTGCGGGGACGTACATGCGGCCGCATGTACGTCCCCATAGACGGCAATAGCGGCGCAGATACGGTGCCACACATGCTTGGCACCGATCCGGGCCGCACACCGCAAAAAGATAGAGCTTGCTCTATCTTTTGGCGTGTGTGCGGCCGTGTGCCGCTATTCTCTATGGAGGTAGGAGGGGCCACCTCCTCTCCAGCACACGGCGTTATGCCCGCACAGCGGGCATACCGCGTGTGAATGAACCCTTACAAATGCTAGAGTGACCAGAAAAACAGGGCTGTGTAGTTGGTGGCCATTGAGGAGTTGGAAGCTTGACACAACCCTGCTATCCATGTACTCCATTAAACCACAGAAAATGGAGTGGCAGGACATATGTGAGAACTGGACCTTGTTTTTGTCATCAGTGGTGTCACAGCGGTTGGATCCCAGTCGTGCCCCGGTCACACCACTGTTATTGATGACAGTCACTAAATTCATTTATTTCTAAAGACAAAAATAACATATCTTGCAGCCCCGTTTTGGTAGTTATAAACTGAGTTGTAAAAGAAGTGAAACCTGCTTACTTGCTGGTTGTGCATGTTGCGGCCCCCCTATTCATTCCTAATGCACTGATAGCTGAGCGCCGTACTCGGCAATCTCCATCAGCACCATAGAGACGAATGGAGCAGCCAGCACATACACGACCGGCATCTGGGTGCGACGGGGGTACAACCAACCCCTGTTCTTTTAATCAGTGGGGATCCAATCACTGTCCCTCACCAATCAATTTGGCACCTATACGTATATTTTTTTTTTTACACTGGAAAACCCCTTTAAGTAAAATATATATTAACTTTATGAAGATTTGGTGCGGGTTCACATGGCAGATTTTAACACAAATCTATGGAAATTCTCCTAGCGTGGAAATCAATGGGAGGCCATCATGTCTTTTAAGTCAAGGAACAAATGAATTGCCCTGCCCTATATTCCAAGTGGAATCCACATAGATTCTACAAAAAATTTAGGCTACCAGACAGGAATGTTGTTGCCGTTTTTGAGACATACAATCTGTGCCAAATTCCCCTGTGTCAGTATACCCTAATAACTGTAAACATTTATGTGCAGATACCATGGATTCTTGATCGATATAATTGTGACAAGGTGTGAACAGAACCTTTACGATATTTGTCAGAGTGTTTCAGGAGGTGTAATTTTCCTGATCTGTCCATAGAAATGACATATGGCTCTCGCTGTAATACCCTGCTTGTGCCTTTAGAACCAAAACAATCCTGTATCCGTAATAGATGGGTGAACTCCATTGGGTTTTAGTAGTGGTTGAGCATGAGTCAGTCATTCTCTGAATTTGGGCTTGTAATGGATAAAAGCTGGTACCATCTGTATGGGGCCTCAGAACCCGAATTCTACATAGTGACAACATTCTGTTAGTGTTTTTCCATTTTGTTCTATTCGTGCGCTAAAGGGGCTTCCAAATGGGGTTATCCCAACGGCCCCATTTAGGCCATAAGAGTTTCCTTTTTGTCCTGGGTTCTTCTGACCAAGCCTCCATTTTTACTGACTATTTGGAAATATTTCCATTGGGAACATTCCAATATCATGAGAAATTGCTCCATCTTTCAGAATGGGATGCACAGTAATTGAAACAGTTCTACAGTATAAGAAAAACATGGCTGCTCAGATCCGGAAACAGCGCCACATTGTCAGTAGGTTGTGTCTGGTATTGCAGCCCAGTTCTGCTGAAGTGAATGGGATGGAGCTGTCTGCTTGTATAACCTGTGAGTGGTGCATGATTTGATCCCTTTGCAATCCCGTAAATTTTTTTCCGTTACTCATTTTCATAGAAAACAAGAAATGAATTATCCCATTTCCTGTAAACATTTCCTTTGTAGTCTGCTCTGACCCTGATGTGTTGATGTGATATCTTCCTCCCTTTGCTCATTTTACTTGCTAACCAACTGAATTTGTATAAGCAAATAGGGGGCACAGATAAGGGAGTATGTCTGCAGGATCAGACTACACAAGGGTTGTTTGTAGTCTGTTACTATGATAAAGCAGAATAGAATTTTTCTAACTTTATTTTTTATTTTTTTGGTTTTGATTTTACCGGTATATTGTTGACAGGTAAAATGCCAACATCGGAGACTCCAGGAAGCCTCAGACCGCTCATTTGCAAAGAAAAATAGAATAACCATACTCATTTGTTTATTTTTTGTTTTTTCTTCACCTCTGTCCTTTCAGGTCTGGTTGAGTCTTGGATACAGCCACCTTTACCAACCCCACTATTGCCAATGCATATGGTTTTCTTAGTTTTTTTTTTCTTTGAAGGCTTCTCCATCTTTTAGGGTAGTCCTATCTTGGTAACCTTTCATTTTGAAATCCACCTGTTGCATCCGGCTCTTGCTAAGGCATAAAACATACTCTCTCTTTTGGTGCTGATTATAGGTAACCTTGTTGTTGAGGGGTCTATGATGGGTGGAGAAATAGGATTATGTGTTTAGTAAGCCTTAGGGCAGTGATGGCTAACCTATGGCACTGGTGCCAGAGGTGGCACTCAGAGCCCTTTCTGTTGGCACTCAGGCCATCACCAGAGATGACTCCAGGTATCTTCCTGCAGCCCCAGACAGCCCAGGACTTGCTGTGCACAGAGCTAAGTGACAGCTCTACCTGGGACTATTTTCTGCTTTATTGATGTCCTCAGGTGCTGGAATCAATGAAAGCTGTGACAGAGAAGGGAGTATAAATCACAAATTACATTTCTGTGTTGGCACTTTGTGATAAATAATTGGGTCTTTGTCATAGTTTGGGCACTCGGTCTCTAAAAGGTTTGCCATCACTGCCTTAGGTGTTCTTCTCTCAGAACTTTCCCTACTCAATATAAGAGGCCTTCAGAGATCATCTGTGATCCGAGCTGAAGCCGGACAGTCTTCAGTTTCCCTGCAGCGCAACCACAGGGGAAAGAAGGTAACGCAAAGTGTCCATCAGAACAGTTTTGTATGTGATGAAGGCAGGACAGGACCTCCACCAGGGTGATAGACAGTAATTAGTAATGCGATGAAATCATCCCTTTATACTTAGGACACACACTTGCTCAGGAATCCATGGTCTGCTGTGTTTATTGTCTGTCAATAGGTACTCAGCATATTTTTTCTTAGGGAACAGTGTGTTCATATCATCTTGTGAACAATAAACACCATTTTTTTAATGCTGCATGTTCTTTCCTGAGTTTGGGGGTTATCTTGGAATCCAAATGTCCTGTTCCGCCCCGTTTCCACGGTGACCCATCTGTTTATTTGCTGAAAATCTGTCACCTAGTATTCTGCTGACTTAACTCCTATGAAGCTTGTGGTTCACAGTCGCATAAGCTCAGAAAGCATATCTTACTTGTGCCTTTATTAATGGAGGAGAAGAAAAATTCTACCTCAGAGATATTGTGGATTCGCAAGCGTTAACATCAATCTTCACCGCCAGGACGTGTTCTTGAAGCTTGGACAACCTTGCTGATGACACCGGAGGAAGGATCCTTGACCACCTCTTTAGTAACGGCTCTGGGAAGGCAACAGGTCAGTCTTATAGGACGGTAGGATACATATGGAGGGAAATATAGGACTGGTCGAGAAATATGTGGCAGCATATTACAATAGTAGGACATTCAGATTATCCTTGGCAGGATGAGGTTAAAAGTTGACATGTAGAAGTCATAATGAAGAATTTGGCCTCAAGGTGGTCACCAAGCTACTTAGTGGGTAGAGGTATTGCCTCATATATTACAGTCTTGGTTGTATATTTAGGTGTACAATGCTTTGACCATAGGAAGTTCTGACAGATTATGTTTTTCTCCACGTCCATTTTTTTCCCACCTCACATCTGATGGCTTCGGCTGAAGGATCTTTCTTGTATGGGCCCCAGGAGGGCAGCGGGTCAGTATTGTAGGACAGTGTGATCATTGTGGATGGTCGTGTTGGCAGCAAGGTTTTGACTAGACAATAGTTATGGCTCTTTGGTTGGATGTGGTGAAATGTTGACTTATACTTTAGGGAGCATCTTGGGGAAGTTGGCCATGTAGAGGTCACCAAGCTACCCAGTTGAAGCATATTGAAAGTTTACTTGGGGTGATAAAACAATTTCTAGGTAAGCATAGAGTTTTAATATTTTCTACATCTTTTCTTTTCCACCTCACAGACAATTTTTTCAGTAGTTTATCGACTGAAGTATCTCTCCTGTCCCATCAGTTCTTGACCTCCTGGGTTTGCAGTCTGTTACACACACACAGTATGTTATCAGTGAATTACCTCTTATCACATCTTTATTGTGTTTTCTGTTTAAGCAAGGTATTGTATCCACCTTTCCATAGAGTGAAAGGATTATTCTGAGTGATGACTGACACAATTATTACTGTCAAACAGCTATATCTATGGAGATAAAGTGATCAATCCCTTCTTTAGAGGTCTGGGGCCTTTGTAGTTATTGTTATTGTAGTAGTAAACTTTTACATGATAGATTTTATACTTTTTGTGAGTGTGTATTACTAACTTGTCTGGAATCATGTGCTAGCGACCTTATGATGACATATCAGATGTTTTGCTATGCCGATAGTGTTCCTTCATCATGAATAGTTTTTTAAGATTCTTTTTCTTAACATTCTTTTATCTAAGAAGCTATGGCCTCCATTTAGTATTGTTGTCTGTGTGTTTTCAGTTGGAAGAGTTGTTGCTAGGTCCTCAGATGCAAGTTGGATAGCCCATCTATACATACTAATGATAGGGTGTCTTTTTCCGTTAATAGGAGCTTATTGGTTTCTGTGGACACCTTGGCACGCTCTAGCGCTAGAGTTCGTTCTCTGTTTTAGATAAAGGCTCCCATATGTATAGAGAAAAGAAGTTAGAAGACCATGCCCATTTTTGTTGAACCAGCCTACTGTCTGCATTGTATGGTTGACCTCCATTAGGTTACTTTGGCAGATTGGGAGAATTGTTTTCGGAAGTGGCTTTGACCACTCTGTCCATTGAAAATATATGCTAAGACAAATTAGGCATACATGGACATGTGGGATTCTGGTGGCATCTCCAATGCTGTTGGCAAAAATAACCAATTGGCCAAAGGCTGTTGATGTGTATGGGCACTTGGAGAGGGAAATCATGTATAGCATGTCCTGCAGACATCCGGCTTTTTCAAGACTTGCTGCTTAGCCACGACATGACCTCTAGCTCTTGGGATATACCTACTACCTGTGTCTGGAGCAAATATCTACCTCTTCTTTATATGATAGTCATACAGTTTTTGGGTCTATTTTTCGTGGCTAGAAGAGGTCTTAGTACATGTTTGACAATTCTCTATTGATAAAAACAACAAATCTATATTTTTCCATGCTGTTTTCCTTTAATTTAATTTCTGAGAAGACCAAATTGCTTGTTAACTTATTTTGTGTTTCTTGCTGTGAAGCTGTTGGATGGTTCTTTTAAAAACTCCAGTATAATCTGCTTTCCTCTTTACAGAACCAGCGATTTGTTGACCCCCATGGTGAAATCTCCAAGTGTCAATCTGTGGCTGCATAAACCCTCCTGAACCATGTGCCCATCTTTGAGAAATTTTGGTTACCTGCTGCTATGTTTATTTCTTGAATACAGTCATGTTATCTTAGAGGCCTTACAAAACTGCCTTTAAATATCATGCATCAACTAGGGCCGATTCTAGCCTAGCTGCCTAAGGCAAAAATTTAAATGACCTCCCGCTTCAAGCTGCCCACCCCTGCTATAGTTGGTTCACCAAAACTGCAGGCAAATTTATAAAAAGCATCTATAACCTGATCAGAAAATGTTGACAACATTATTAACAATGGAGAACAGCCTCACAAAGGGTCACCAGATCACAGACGCCCTGTGACTGACCCTACACAGGCTGGTGCTCTCTCACACACAGTCAGGGACACTGACATTAGTAGCATCTAGTGACAACCTGCTCCATCAGAAAGAAGATTTAAAGGGGTTATCCAAGATTAATAAATTGGGGCCTGGCTGGGGCGGGCTCTGCTCCAGTGCTGTTGATGTCCTGCTCCGCTGTTTGTCTGATCCGTGCCTCTGTTTGTTTACAGGGGCACAGAAGCTGGGCACAGGGTGCTTACGTCTGGCTGGAAGCTCCCATCCGACAGCCGAAGCTGTACTACTGACTTACTGCCCACCTCAGGGCTCAGCATTTTTATCTCTTTTAGTGGCAGAAGTGATCCTGGTGCAGATCAGTGTCTGTTCAATGATGGGCCAACCTATGGTCCTCAAATTGTTTATCTCTGAGGCCCTGAAGCCGGCAGTCAGAAGCGGTTAAGTTTGTCCGATGTGCAGTGGTTGGAAGCTATAATGATGAGGAGAACGGATGAATATGGTGGTCTTTGTAATGGTGTCATATTGGTTGTCGACAAGCAAATTGTGGGTAAGGGCAGATTTTGCATCTATACTTTCAGAGAACATATGGATCAGCAGTGAAGGAAGGTGGAGATGGGTGGTTATTGGAAGAAGATGCTATGGGCCAAATGAGTGTTCGGCAAATGTCTGAGGAGTCTGGCTCCCTTTATCTTTATTGGTGGGGTCTCTATAATCTCACATGAACATTCACATAGTAGAGCCTGGAAGCAGACCTAATACACATTCAAATTGCAGAGTTGTTGTCTGTCTTTAGTGGGTGATGCCATGTGGCTCCTTGTCTTTCCAGGATTTGGGCAGTGCCAGGGACACTGGCTCCCTTCTGCCTTCCTCCGCTCCATCTGTGCCCTCCCTCCCTCGTCACACACTTGAGGGTGTGAATTAAAGACCATGGTAAGGGAGGGGGTTTTGACTTGGAAGGATTCCCCGGTGCTGTATAACAGTCTGCTGTATGTGAATCCCAGCTGGAACATAAGGTATTGGCCTCGGAACGGAGATGTTGAGACAGCAGAGCATGACCCGCTATTTCCAGACAGATTGACTTGAGCTTAATTCATGTTGATTGAAGTTAGTTCAATGCCCTTATTTTGTCTGTGTCTTTTTAGTAACGGACTAAAGAGTCTTTTTTTGTGGGTTTTTGCCACCGTTCACACAGCATATGAACAATCTGTGAGTGGGATGTAGAGTAGATTAGTTTTTTTTTTTTTTTTTATGCGGAATAAAGAATAAATAACAATTTTTGGATAAATGTAATGTGTCTTCAGAAATTACATAGTTTTGTAATAGGGGTTTTCCAAGACATTAGATATTAATCACCTATTCCATCATCATATTGGTGGGAGTCCAACACAACCATAGTCGGCGATGTTAAAAGACCACAGGGCCAGGTTTTCTTCACTTTTGATGGAGGTGTAACCTTGCCATAGATGGATTTGATTATACATTCCTGAAAAGCAGAAGAGGTAATGAACCTCCTCCAGCTGACCACTGCAAAGTAATGTAAAGGGGTCATATTCAGTTTCCACTTTATCGTGACTGCTGTAAAGCAAATTTCCGTAGGTCGTTCAAGATGGCTACCCCTCCTCCCCCCAAATTATGTTGAAATCTAAAGGAGAAATTTAAGTTGTAGAGTTTTGCCGGTTATCAAATACAGGCGGTCCCCTACTTAAGAACACCGTCTTACAGACCACCCCTAGTTACAAATGGACCTCTGGATGTTGGCCATTTACTGTACTTTAGCTTTAGGCTGCTATAAATGGTTATAACTGTTATCTAAGGTGTCTGCAATTAAGCTTTATTGTTAATCGTGCTTCTTCTGACAACCCAACATTTTTTAAATCCAATTGCAACAGAGACCAAAAAAAATTTTGATTGGGGTTCCAATTATAAAATATACGGTTCCGACTTGCATACAAAATTAACTTAAGTACAAACCTAAAGAACCTAACTTGTACGTTACCTGGGGACTGCCTGTATATTGTAGACAAATCTTTGATAAGTTCTAAAAAGCCTAATATTAGCTTCTACATTCGTAGTCATTGGAGACCAGACCCCAAATTATTTCTTTATTCCCCTGAAGTCACATAAAATTTGAAAGCTCCTTTATCTTCCCGTGTCCTGTGAACCGTGGTCGACCTCCTTAAAGAAATGAAGGCCACACTAATAATAGGGATATGTCGGTCAGTCTCCCTTTTGTCCATCTCTATTTGGTTCTCTTTTTAGCAATTTTAAGGTGACCCTAAATTGCTGTTGGCCGACGTCTCCAGCACACATTTTGGGTAGGACAAGCTGGTATTTTTAAGAGGGGGGAGACCAAAGAGACCCTACTCAAACATCTGGTGGTGTTTTTGTGAGAACATAGAATCGAACATGTTGAAATTCAAAGATAACCCCTTAGAAATGGCCTGGGGCGATAGTAGTATCAGATGGGGAAACATTCATTATTAGGTCACATTCTTCCATATTCTGAAATGTAGTACATCTGGCCATCTCAGAAGTACAGTTCTGCCTATCGTGTATGATCTGACTGGAAGGCATTGTGGCTTTGTGAAAACTTGGCTGACATTCTGTACCGTAAAGGATTTAATTATCACAAATCTCTCCCGAACAGTGAATTGATGCTTTGTGTTGGTAAAAACGGACATTCTATCAATGGCACATTCTAAGGAGAGAGATATAAAAGCTGTTTTTATGTATTTGTGATGTTATCCGAGTGTTTGGTAAGAGAAGATCCCACTGAGATGAATACGATGACTGGCTGTTGCTCCAGAGAGATGGTTGAGAAATAATTCTGTGTTTGTCACCACATGATACAATTGTGTCATAGTCCTTCTCTAAAAGTCATGTCTCCAATTGCTCCCCCTGCAAAATTTCTCACCATGTGAAAGCCACAATTTGTTAATCACGGAAATTCGCTTTTTGAGACATTATATATTTTATTTTTTTAACGAGTTGGGGGGGCCCCACTTAGCCGAATCTCTGTCTCCAACAGCCTGGCAGTGTGGGGTGAGGGGGGCAGTATGTAATAGAACCATGATGGGGCTGTATATAGTTAACTGCGAGCGGGCTGTATATAAAAAACCATGACAGAGCTCTTTGGGAATGATAATCTAGGAAATATTTTAGTTTCTGAGGTTTGAATGCCCCCACATGAGTTCACTGCAATGGGGCCCATCTGGATTCGGCTCCAGTTGGACTAATAAAAAAAAAACTGTTTCGCTTCAAAATCTTGAATTATTTGAGGTAGGATCTGAGGTAAATATATGGACAAAATCAGTCCAATTGATATCTGATACATTCATAATGTTTTATTAAAATGGAATAGGTGTCTACAGCAACCAATTTCAGAACATGTTTAAGTAGTTTAACAAATAAAACATTATTGCTTTTTGGTTGTAATAGGCCACAATTACCACTTTCTGTCAGGGAAGATGTTGTCGGCGGGAGTCATATATAATCATCATCGGTTCTCTTCTTGTATCGTAACACTGGACCTGACTATGAGTCTGGGAATGGTCTGTCGCTGTATGGATGAAGCACCGTGTCATGGCTTCCAAAATACAAGAAAATAATCACTGCAGGGTCCGCCTAATGGTGACTGCATATTTTCAACTAAAGGGTTGGGTAAGGTCATAAAAATTTTAAGCTTAAAATTGAAATTTACCAGTAAAGGCAGTACCCGGGTTGCGTACAAGATAGGTTCTGTAGGTTTGTTCGTAAGTCGAATTTGTATGTAAGTCGTTATAATTGTAACCCCAGCCAAAAATTTCTTGGTCTCTTTGACAATTGGATTTTAAAACTTCTGTATTGTCATACAGATAACAATAAATCTTAATTGTAGACACCTTTGATGGCTCTTTCAGCTAATCATTCTAGCCTTGGATTAAAATACAGTAAATTACCAACTTAACTAGGGATCGTCTGTAAATCTGGTGTTCTTAAGTAGGGGACCGTATTGTATTCCCTTTTTTTCTGGATGAGTCTATTTCCTCTTTATTTTTATACAATTCCTGAAGTTAGACAACTGGACCACCACTTTAACGTTGTCCTAAAATGACAGCCACACAGAGAGAAAGTGTATGTGGGTGTCCTAATTTCCCCTAATGGGGATTGGGCTAATAGATTTTGTTATGCTTGATCTTTTGTTTTATTGAGAGGGTATGAGCCACAATTCAAGGAGTCTTCCACCCGAGCATACTTGTGTATAGAGAAAGTATTGTGTGGCCAGATTAAACCAGATTAACTATGTTATTGTACTGTTGTGTATTATATTATATTATATATTATATTATTATATTATTTTATTATTTTTCTATTAATGGACATCTTTCTATAAGAAAATTTTTATTGGGATGCACTGGGTGTGTGACTTGCTCTTCGAAATGCTATGGTAAATCCCATTCAGGAATCATTTTCCGGTGAACACAGAAACGCCTCTTCGATTTCTATCGAATTTCTAACAGATGGGCAGAAAAGCTAAGGTTTGCTTACATTAGTCCATCCATCTGCTGAACCAACTGCTGGGCATGCTGGGAATTATAGTAATATCCTTAGAATCAGACGATGTGTAGACTATGCAGCCGGCATGTACATTAGGGAAAATAAGTATTTGATACTCTGGCGATTTAGCAAGTTTTCCAAGTTACAAAGAATTGAGCGGTCTGTAATTTTTGTCGTAAGTACGCTTCAACTGTGAGAGAGAGAATCTGTTTAAATTCTTCATTTGTATTTTATTGCACAAAGTTGGAACACACTGCTGCTGGGATTTTAGCCCACTCCTCCATACAGAACTTTTTCAGGTTTCGGGGGCTGTCTGTGGGCAACGTTCAGTTCCAGCTCCCTCCCTTTTCAATTGGGTTTAAAGGAAATCTACCACGTTTACAAAGTAAAAAACGCCTACACATACTCACCCACTCATCTTGATCCCGGCGCTTGTCTTCGATAATCTTGACTCGCCGGGATCACCAAGTTTTAAAAGGTAACATGAAGGGCGAGGTCAAGATTTATTGCCGCCTCTTGCATAATGTATGCCTCCCTCTTCCATGATGGAGAGGGAGCGTGAGGTCACACAGGGGCGTGAATAATTAGCAGCCCTCAGCGCCGGACATCTCGTCTCTACCCTTAGGCTGGCGCCACACGTAGCGCTTTGTCTGCGCACGCAAACGCAAACAAAGTCGCGCCCACCGGGGCGGGCTTCGGCCCGATCGCATCGGCGTTTCCATAGAAACGCCAATGCGATCGGGCCGAAGCCCGCCCCGGTGGGCGCGACTTTGTTTGCGTTTGCAAGCGCAGACAAAGCGCTACGTGTGGCGCCAGCCTTAGGCTGCTTTTTATAAGTCTCTCTTTTTCTAGGTGGTCCCGGGAGGTTGGGAGATTGTCCCGCCTCCTCCTGGTCCCTTACATTAGAGCTGCAGAGCAGTCGAAGCAACGGGCCAGGCGAAGGCAGAATCAGCCATGCTACTCAGGCAACCACACTCTCTTCCCCGAGTTGTAGTCTGAACCCGGCAGAGAAAATGACTGTTGCGATAGGCGGCTACAGTATGAGGAGTCTGAAGGACAGGGGGCCACAGTATGAGAACAGGGGCTCCTCACACCGTGTGAGGAGGGGAGGGGTAGGAGTACAGATCGTATTATGTATAATTTTGGGGAGATGACTAAAAGTGGAAAGGGAGAATAAAATTTAAAGAGGGGTTTTATATGGGTCCATAGTGCGGTTGGCTACTGTAAGGGGGAATTATACTATGTGGGGGCCATTAAGGTCAATATTACACTATGGGTGTGGTTTAGAAAAAAGGGGGAGTGAGTTTTCGTCCCTTTTTTCTCTTGCCTAAAAGTCGGCTAAAATCTTAAAATACATATTCATGCCCATCCTAGCTTCAATATAGTGCAATCATCCTGTCCCCTTTTGCAGAAAAGCACTCCTGAAGTTTGATGTTTCCACCCCCATGATTCACAGTTGGGATGGTGTTTCTTGGGGTGTATTCATCCAGATGGTCCTTGCCAAACTTCAATTAGGCCTGGACTATACTTGCATTCTCTGCATAACTCTATTACGGCGTAGTGTGTTACTAAGGGTAATCTCTGAGACTGAGCTCCCAACTCTATTACGGTTATTGACTTGAATGTGAGCTGTAGAGAATTGGTCCCTATTAGTCCACCCAGAATTTCAATACAATGTAGATTCTAGTCAGTGGGGTCCATCAGGTTCAGTTTGTTTAGCCTTTCATTTTTCTATTCATGTAACAGTAACTCTTAAAGGACATGTACCACCAGCATGAAGGACTGTATGCAAATGAGCCTGAGGGGCTCCAGGTTTCATCGATGTTAATGGAGCCCCTCAGACTCATTTGCCTACAGTCCTTCATACTGGTGGTAGATGGCCTTTAAGTCTTTGCTCAGATAATGTATTTTTTTTTTTTTTTTAAATAACTGCAGTAAAAGTGGAGTTGTATTGTAACGTGAGAGCTTGAGAGCGGCAAGCCTTCTTTCCTTCTATGCAAAGTGCTTTATGTGAGTAGTGCCAAGTACTGGCGGAGTACTACAAGTTTTCCCCTGGTACTCTTGTTAAGGACTGTACTTGGTAATGTATCTGTCTGGCTGCTCTGTGTCTCATCTATGTTGTGTTTCTGGGGAGGGGAAGTCCTGGTATTCCATCTATGTATGATGTAATCCCCATGCCCCCCCCCCCCCCCCCCGCCATGGTGCCCTAATCTCTCCTCTCAATCCTTTTGATGCGCTCCCACTTCCTTGGAGCGGCTATGTGTTTTTGTCTGATATTTTTACATTTTCTATCACATCCTGTAACTTCCTATTACTCACCTTCCTCTCTACAGCGCAGGAGCCAAAGCAAACACAGGACAGGATTGTAAATAGCTGATGCCTACTGTGCGGGAAGAAGTCCCCTTGTCGAGAGGCGGATGATCTGACCAGCAGGTACCCTGCACTGTAACACATCATATCTATCTACTGCTTCACACAAATGACAATGTCTTCATGTAGAGCAGAAGTCTTAGTACAGATGGCGGAATGAGGTGTTTGTGGTGTTTTTAGGATGTGGTAATGAGGATGGTGGTCACTCGGGAAGTGGAGCGAGAGTGGCTACTGTATCACTGAGTTCAGGGCTTTACTTCTTCTGATTCTTGTATTATTTTTATTCTTGCTTGTTTTCTACATCTTGCATTGAGACAGGATAGAGGATTAATCTGCATTTATTTGCCACACATCAAAGGGTAAACCGACAATTTTGTATTGTTCTTGCACACTTTGACCCAGTAGGAGTATGACCCTTAACCCTTCCTGATTTTTGTTGTGTCCAGTCATGTGTTAGGGAAATTCTTGATGATAAGTGACCCCTCCTCAGGTGTTTTGAGCCAACCCTTATGCCAGTATGGGGGGCCCTGAAGTGCTACAAACCGTTGCGTATTTTGGTATGTTTTGTATGTTTTCTCATGATTTTGGCAAAGTAGCGGCACTGCTGAGGTTTTTCCATTTGTGGACAGTATAACTAAACATGGATTGAAGAGCTCGGCCACTTGGACTGAAGTTTAATAGGATAAGTCTAAGACCCCAATAGGGCCATATATATTATACTTACCCTGATAATTTTTGCAGGGAACTGCTCCTTGCACCACCATCCGCCGAAAGCCAGCAGGACGTCACAGGGCTTTGTGATCTATGACTCGCAGCAAACTTTAACAGGGTGAGAATAATATGGGTGACCTTATCAGGGTCTTATACTTACCCTGTTAAAGTTTAGTATAGGTGGCCAACTCGTTTAAGTTCTCCCTTATCTACTGGATAACAATCTGATTGGTGAGGCTCCGACAGGCAGAGTGCTAATAGGTGGAACAGCAGGCATAGCATGCGTCCTGACTATTCAAACAATATGAAGTGTCAGAAATTGCTAGGCACGGCGCTCTGCTATCTCTAGCACACTTATTACCTGACTATCGGAGTGCCAGAAACTGTGGATCTCTGGATTGCTCAGTGAGGACCCCTGCCGTCAGACCCTCGCCAATCATCTTGTTATCCCCCATTGCATGGATAGGTGAAAACTTAAATACAAAAAGGTAGGTAGAAGGTCCAGCACTCGTGAATAAAACATAGATCCTTTATTTCAGTTTTAACATTTCTTAAAGGGTTTTTCCATGAAAACAAGTTAGGTCCTATCCCGTGGATAGGGCCTAACTTGCTGATCAGTGGGGGTCTCAGTGCTGAGACCCCTGAGATCGCGAGAACGAGGGGTCCAACCGTTCTCTGTCAGCTCCATAGAATTTAATGGATCAGAATGGTCATGTGCCCTCTGCTCCATTAGTCTTGGGAGCAACGAAGGGTCGGTCGCACCCCTTGTTCTTGTGATCTTTGAGGGTTTCGGCACTGATCAGCAAGTTAGGCCCTATCCCGTGGATAACCCCTTTAAGTCAAAAGATTGTAAAATGTGAAATACAAGCCTGTATCCACTTTAAAAAATAGATTCAATGACCTACTTTTGGACAAAAAACATTTGTGTTTCATGGTTTTGAAAATAGATACACATTTCACACTTTACAATTTTTTGCCTTAATAAGTTTTAAAACTGTGAAATATGGATCTTCTACCTACCTTTTTTTTCATGCTGGAGTCAGCACAGTCTCAACTAGGATCCTGGTCACCGCTCACACAGACAAACAAACTCTTCATATACAGTACTGGAAAATCGTGTTATGGTGAGCTGTTGAGATATATATATATATATATATATATATATATATATATATAATTTTTTTTTTTTTTTTTTTTTCTCCCCTTTTTGAAGACTTAAATAGGGCTGCCACGGAGAGGGGGGATTAGTGTTACTGTGTTCAGGGGGCCCCAAAGAAGATAAGGAGCCCCTGGTCACTAAATACCCAACTGCTTTCCCAGGTGCAGGGAACTCACTGTGCACTCAGGTGCCGAATTATCACTGTGTGGGAGCGGGCGGCCGACAAAATTTACCAGTTAGGGGTCCAAAAATTCCTAATGACAGCCCTGGATGCAACCACTTTGATAAACACCCAGTTCTTTAGTTATGTAGCCTTTTCCATTCTTGTGTAGTCTTCTGAAAGATTTTCGGGCTTGTCATTGTAAGAAGAAGTGAATTGTCGGTAACGGGCGTTATTCAATAGGCAGGACACATGTGAAACCCATTGTTGTGATCTCTTCTCCTTAGAAAGGTTTTTATGTTATAAGAAGATATATCTAGACAAATGTATATATTCTGTGTAATTCTTTGTCTTGTTGTTGACCGGCTGCGGCCTCTGTAAGAGGGCACAATGCTAGCGTGCACACAATACAGTATAAACCATATGTCACGCTGTGTTTTCTCTCTATTGTCCCGCGTTGGTATTTGTACGTACAGAAAGCTCTGCTTTTTGTATATCGCCGCATTGTGCCCTGTACAACAGACAGAAAGTGGTTTAATCCCTCCAGTAATCTGTACGTTATTGTGGTGCATGCTCATCGCTGCGGTGTCAATTACTTGCTACTTTGCATTATGCCTTTGCACCCATGTATTTTTTTTTTACTAGACCATATGTTACTGGCAAACCGCTTGTTAAAGTAACTGTAATTATGTATATGTGAAGATTATGTTGCATGGGTGGATTTGCAGGTTATACTCGAGAATCTGTGGTGCTAACCACCTACTATGAAACCATTTCTCATACAATATGTAGTGCCGAATGAATGGATTATGGGGAATAAAAATGATTATAATAAATTAGAGGAAATTTTTGGTCTAATTCAATTATGTAATGGGTAACACACTTTGCATATATTAATAGTCCAATGTGGAGACATTATATACCATACATCTATTTCTACATTTGGTGGTGGAGACTAGCTGTTATGAGGTCTCCGATACATTGCACATTCATGTGTTCAGTTTTTCGGATGCAGTTTTCAAAGCCAAAAGCAGGTGTGGATTATAATGGCCACTGAGAGGCGCTACTGTTTCACTCCGCTCCTGGTTTGGACATGGTAAATTGCATCTGAAAAACCAAACCTTTGAATGCACCCTTAGAAAGTACAAGATAATCTGTTAATGGGGCTTTTGGGTGATTGGAGAGGGTGATATATCTGGTAGCCCCATTGATCAGCTGAGTGACACTACTGTCGGAGTAGCTTAAATGCTGTTTTGTCCATAGTTTAGTGGTCACCTTGTCTCTCTGCTCCAGGCACAGCCTTCATTGAAGTCAATGGTTGAGAATGACGTGGCTGCCACGTTTTGGACATAGTGGTTTCCTTCCATTGTGTTAAACAGCTGATCACCTAAGGCCTCTTGCTCATGAACGAGTTCAGTCGATGCACTGAAGGGTTCTCTTGACCTGAACATCTGTCCACTGGATGAACTGACATGCTGGTGCTTATTTACGAAGGGTCCCACGGCCGCACTTTCGTTGGGTTTCCCAATTTTTCGGGGGATTGTGTTGCACGCGATCGGATTGTGCCGCAATCGCGCCGGCTTTCACGTGACACAAATCGGGGGGCGGGACGTTGGACGATCCGACGGATTTGGACTAAGCGCGAGATTTAACATTCACATTTGTGTCGCAAGCCAGGCACTTAGATGCACCAGGAAGAAGAAGGTGAATTCCGGCGAACCAGAGCGGGGAAGCGACACATGCAGGATCTCGGGCGCACGATCTACATGGATCGGGGCGGATGTGCATTCCGGCGGACATTCCGGATCGGGGATCGCGACTCGGGTGGGTAAGTAAGTGCCCCACTGAGTTCATTCTAGTGCTCAGAGGTACAGGTTGGGAGATCCCTTAATCACACCAAGGGATTTTCACTGACTGCACTCACTCGTGGGCGAGGACGATTAGTGACCAATCCTAAGGACAGGGCAACAGTCCTATTTGCTAGGCAAAATCCCTTCAAGTCTGCACACTAGGTATGTAGTTTAAAGTCCAGGATTGGCTCCAGGTTTCAGTAGGCCCCTGGGAAACAGAGCCTCCGTGGGCCCCTTTGCAGTGAACTAATTTGGTGGCATTAAAAATTCTGAATTTAACAGTTTCCTGTTACATAAAATATTCTCTATTTATAATACTAAACGGCGCCCTCATAGTTATTTTTATATACAGCCCCTCTCACCCCCATGGATTCCTTATGTACAGCCTTGGGTATGCTCCCAATCAGCTCTGGGCCCCGAAACTTACCCGGGTATTCCCAGTGCTGGCGCCGGCCCTGTTAAAGTTTATCATGATTTCATAATCTTTCGTAATCTTGCATAATCTAGACATCATTTTTATTCAAACCCACCTAGTGAAGGAGGTCACTTTTGTATAAATTTTTTCCTGATTTGCAGAGAGGCATGTTACATGAAATAAAGTAGAGGTCATCCTTTATTATTGCAAAATCACAGCTAAAAAATGTAGAAACTACAATGGAACTTGAAATCAAACATGCATTCTATGCTGACAACCTTACTTGTCGATGACAAGCAAACATCTATCCATCCATCCATCCATCCATACTCATTCTATTATGATTCCAAGGCCCACCAAAGGCTCGGACAGGTGGCAATAGAGACGCTGGAGTGACTGAACCTGACCAAATGCAGTCTGCGGTCAGGTATGCCATTGTTTTTGCAAGAAAAAAGCTGTGGTTTCTAACCCTGGCCAACCCCTTTAAGAGGAAACATGTTTTAGTAACTGTGATAACCACCACTCCCTATGCCAATTAATCTATGCCAGTTTTATGTCTCCTCTGTGCCAAGGCTCTATCCCTCTGCTCTTCTCTCTCTAGATTTGCATCATAAATTAGTCCTGCGAGGTCTTTCCCCCCCCACAGACCCTGCATGAAGTATAGTTGTTTCTGTCTTGTAGATCCCAGCTCCCCTGCACCCCATATTCTCTGTGTTAGTGATCGCCGTCCTCCAGGGATTGCTCCTACTCACTGATTCATGTGTCACACGTTGCCTCTTGCCATCTGTTCTCCCCCTGGAGATGATGTATTGTGCACACACATAGTACCGGCAATTACGTCAACCCTTCCGTAACAAGCCAAGCTTTATTGTTCCCTCAACATAACATCAGTGACTGAGGAAGGCATATTTTTTTGGGGCAGAAACGTTGCTAGAATTATGTACATGGTACAACAAAGACTCACTTATGTTGTTGGAGTAGGTAGGGGCAAAAGCCAAATTAAAAATGGAAGACTGGCTGGATTACTACACGTACCAGGGGGTGACATAGTCTGGGGGTAATGGTTAGCTTTTTTTAAAAGGTTTATTGATTTGCCCCATCGTGTTTGCTGCCGCATTTGCTTTACAAGGTGCCTCTTCTATGTGAAGGGCCGTTCCATCGTGTGAATCATTACCTATAATACAATACTACCAATGTATGGAGACTGCTTCCTGCATTGCTTATGTCACATGTTTTTCATATCTGTATGGAGTATATTTGTGTTCCTTAAAAACAAAAATGTCTAGTTGAATAAGCACTTACTATGGTTTCTGGAAATATTTTGTATATATCAGTTATACATCTGGCAGCAGCCTGTTATAGAGCAGGAAAAGCTGTGTAGATTGCAAAAAGTGTCCTATTTACAGGGAGCATGTTATAAAGCAGGAGGAACTGAGCTGATTGCACATAATGCCCTATCTGCAGGAAGTATGTTACATAGCAGGAGAAGCTGAGCAGATTGTACAGTTGGAATTATTTCTCAAGCCCCCTACCATACCTGAGCAGTCTGCAGTCTAACCCTAATGTTAACCCTAACCCTAATTTCCTGATGACTCTAGCTCCACCAAATGACTCCAACTCCACAGTCCTGTTTTCCTAGCAGCGCTGAGGGCATTCCATCCCAATGCCTTATTTCTCCAGTCTATAGCAGAGGAGCTTCACTCCTGAGCATGTACATAAAGTGCAGCACACATTCATCGGAGCTAAAAGGGGGATCAAGTCCCACCCAGGTCTACATCTGCAAAAAGTTTGTATGTTCTTTCCGTATTAGCGTGGGTTTCCTCTGGGTCCTCTGGTTTCCTCCCACACTCCAAAAACCTACTGGTAGGTTTATGGGGACAGGGACTGATTTGGCAAGCTCTGTGCAGCGCAGCGTAATCTGTGTGCGCTATATAAAGAAATTATTAGTATCTGGGTTCCAGTTACTGATGTGGCCCCTTAAAGATGAGCAGTATGACAATGTGGTCCTTGGACCAATAAATGATGTCCATCTGTGGCAATATTCTTCTATGCGGTGTGCTATCTATGTGTACGTATATTTATGTGTGTGTGTATATGTCTCACCAGGATTTTTCTTTTCTTTCCTTTCCAGAAATGGCATCTGTGAATAAAAATGGTAGCAACTCGCGTCTACAAAGCCGAAAACCACCAAACCTCTCAATCACTATCCCTCCTACAGAGGCAGAGCGGGAAGCTAAACAGTTGCAGGTACACGCTGAAATATATTGTTATTGCCATTTTTTATTTTTTGTTTTACCACTTTAAAGCTTTTTTTACATTTTTTTTTAATGGGAACTAGTCAATAGGTTTAGGGCCTTTTCCCTCCATGTCACCAGATTGTCCTTCCAGGAGTGTATGAAATCTCCTTTGTAGAATTTTCTCTTTTATCTATCATATGAAAATGAGCAGCGAAGAGTCCTATTTCGCTCAAGATGAGTTTACAGACTGGAGGGAGAGTGTCACTTCATACAAGCCTTTCAGACAACACCAGAAACGGGCTACTGGTGTCATAGTTAAGATAAGAATCTCCTTTTTCCACATTCAGGCTTGTGCTTCTGTCATCTAAAGAATTGGACATACAGACATTTAAAAGTGCAGCTCACATTTCCAGCTTAAGGCTGGATTCACACTACCGTAGCCTGCTGTACCGTACCGTATGCCATGAAAAGATAGGAAATAAAACAGAATATGTCCTATTTTTTCATGGGGTACAGAGCGGTACGGTGCCGCACGTGTGCTGCACCGTACCGCTCTCGTACAGGGCCGTGCGCCCATTGCCGTCTATGGGGGATGTACACTCACCGGCCACTTTATTAGGTACACCATGCTAGTAACGGGTTGGACCCCCTTTTGCCTTCAGAACTGCCTCAATTCTTCGTGGCATAGATTCAACAAGGTGCTGGAAGCATTCCTCAGAGATTTTGGTCCATATTGACATGATGGCATCACACAGTTGCCGCAGATTTGTCGGCTGCACATCCATGATGCGAATCTCCTGTTCCACCACATCCCAAAGATGCTCTATTGGATTGAGATCTGGTGACTGTGGAGGCCATTTGAGTACAGTGAACTCATTGTCATGTTCAAGAAACCAGTCTGAGATGATTCCAGCTTTATGACATGGCGCATTATCCTGCTGAAAGTAGCCATCAGATGTTGGGTACATTGTGGTCATAAAGGGATGGACATGGTCAGCAACAATACTCAGGTAGGCTGTGGCATTGCAACGATGCTCAATTGGTACCAAGGGGCCCAAAGAGTGCCAAGAAAATATTCCCCACACCATGACACCACCACCACCAGCCTGAACCGTTGATACAAGGCAGGATGGATCCATGACACCAAATTCTGACCCTACCATCCGAATGTCGCAGCAGAAATCGAGACTCATCAGACCAAGCAACGTTTTTCCAATCTTCTACTGTCCAATTTCGATGAGCTTGTGCCAATTGTAGCCTCAGTTTCCTGTTCTTAGCTGAAAGGAGTGGCACCCGGTGTGGTCTTCTGCTGCTGTAGCCCATCTGCCTCAAAGTTCGATGTACTGTGCATTCAGAGATGCTCTTCTGCCTACCTTGGTTGTAACGGGTGGCGATTTGAGTCACTGTTGCCTTTCTATCAGCTCGAACCAGTCTGCCCATTCTCCTCTGACCTTTGGCATCAACAAGGCATTTCCGCCCACAGAACTGCCGCTCACTGGATGTTTTTTCTTTTTCGGACCATTCTCTGTAAACCCTAGAGATGGTTGTGCGTGAAAATCCCAGTAGATCAGCAGTTTCTGAAATACTCAGACCAGCCCTTCTGGCACCAACAACCATGCCACGTTCAAAGGCCTCAAATCACCTTTCTTCCCCATACTGATGCTCGGTTTGAACTGCAGGAGATTGTCTTGACCATGTCTACATGCCTAAATGCACTGAGTTGCCACCATGTGATTGGCTGATTAGAAATTAAGTGTTAACAAGCAGTTGGACAGGTGTACCTAATAAAGTGGCCGGTGAGTGTATATTGGCCGTATATAAGTCCCCCATGCGGCAGTGTGATTGAGGCCTAATGTTTATAACTTGCTGTATCTCTTTAGATCACAGAATCACAAGCCTGAAGTGATCAGAAGTTGAGATTCTTATTTTTCATGTGACACTTGAAGCCTGTTTACAGATACCATGGAACTGAAGTTAGGGGCATCTCAAGTGATACACCCCTAAAGCTGCCTCTAAAAAGTGACTCATTTTGGGGAAAAAATGACTCTTCTGCTCATTTTCACTTGACTTTATTCACAGCTTTAATCAGTAGAGTATGGGTGATAATGGCATCACTGGACACAGTTTCCATGTACCCACAGCTCACGTAGACTCCTTGGGGAAAGGTTAACCCAAGCTTCATAACCATTAGGTGGTGGTATGATGGTCCCAAATGATCAGGTTCCGTTTAAAGGTGTTTATATAAATTTCTGTATCCTTTTTGGAAGTTGAACTTTGAGACTGTCACTGCAGGCTGGTACTGTGCTTACGACTACACATCTTAATGCAGATGGCATTCACTACACTGAATTTCAGATCTTGATATGATGCTTGTCATGTAACCCTTGAACAATTCATTTACTTATATACATGTAATTTCATATTCTCTTACAGTCTGTACCAAAACCTCTGTACCAAAAGAGTGTCAGCCTACAAGAACCAAGGAGAGAAGAAGATGGTGCCACTCCAGACAGACCCGTCTTTAGAAGACAGACTTCACTTTCACAGAGTATAAAAAGGTAAGTTTCATGCAATGATGAGGGTAACGGAGGGTCTATCTCTGTGCCTACGGAATATTGGGCTCCTATACTCTACATAGCTTGTATGATTCATATGGGATCAATCCCTATAATTGGGTATCCTGTGAGATAACACTACTATATTTGGTTGTCCATGCTTTGTTATTGATAACCCATCTCTAGAATAAGCCACCAATATCTGGTCAGTGGGGCCCTAATACAGTAGAGTCCTTTACATCGGCGTGAAATCGGTCCACAATTGTTCATTTTTCTCCTCTCAGAGGTACGGCTCAGTGGTTCGGTGTGAGCAATGACTTTGAAGGGAAGAGACAGCAGTGGCATCGCAAAAGTCTTCATCACTGCAGTCTCCGCTATGGAAAACTTAAACCACAATACCAAAGGGATATGGAGCTGCCCAGCCAGGAAACACCATCCTTCCAGACCACAGAGTCCCCTGCCACCTCTCGGCTGCCCAAGGTAAGTGATCTATAGCGCATCAATGTATATAAGGGGTAATTGGCCCTCATCCCTTTAAAATAAAAACTGGAACTTTAGGTGGCACCAATTTTGTACGCCTTACCATCTGTAAATGGAGACTTAGAGTGAACCTGTCACTAGTAATGTCATTGCTGTTTTTAAAATGCCTTTGTCAACGTTCTGATTCATTTCACTAGTTTATATAAGTTTATTTCACATTACCTGGCTCTCTGCCAGCAGCATGTGCGGAGTCCAGGGGGAGGGGCAGATTCTGCCTTGTCTCCTCATGCATTCTTCGTCTTCTCCAAAACCTCCCCCTCCCCATGTCTGGTTAAAGCACATGACCGTAAGTGGGGAGGGAGCTGGATGAGTATGAAGGAGTGGAGATTGAGACACAGGCTGCTGCTGCCGCCTCTCCCTGGGACTCACCATACACTGCAGGTAGGGAACCAGGTAATGTGAATGAAACTTATATAAACTACTGAAATGATTCAGAATGTTGACAAAGCCATTTTTAAAATTGGCACAGCATAGGCTATTATAACCTGTCAAGGCATATTACCTTCCTGGTAACAGGTTCCCTTTAAGGCCTTTCACCTGCATGGCCAGGTATTAAAGGGGATGTTCCACAAAGGTTCTCTACCACCTCCTCATTACAAGAGCAGCTCAGACACAGGCATTTCATGCCGGCAACCTCGGTGTCTAGATACTTACTCTACAATCTACAGACATATAAGGTCTTTTTAGCTGAGCTGACTGTGTGTTTTATTGGATAAGGTGAAGGAGCAGAGCTGAGTGTTTCATTGTGTTTTTCTATGTGTCAGATACTAGTAGAATGTTTAGAATTTACATAGAAGTGTAGATAAACCCTGAAACCTGATAATCTAAGCACATTGTCATCACACAGTATCTCATAGCACAGAAGAAGTGGCTGCTTAGAGAGTCCTTGCCCACACTCTTATACTGACCATCACTGAGTGATAGGAGCTAAAACAACAATAAAACTGAGTAAGGGGATAAAACAATCTTTATTGTGTAAATCTCACTAGGGGACTAAAATTTTAAAACTTTCTTTCATGGGCAAACCCCTTTAAGTGATTACTCATCTGGGGCCAAACATGCAAGTTAACAAGCTAATATATACCAATACAAAAAATTGTCTTGCAGATCACATTTGTGTTTCTGTCTCCTCCCCAGATCAGGGATCCATTGGCACGAGGTCGGGCGTTTCGTCATCCAGATGAGGTGGACCGACCAAGAACCCCTCACACAGGTGTCGCCCCAGTGACTCCTGGAGTGATGTCCCTGACCTCCTTCACCAGTGTACGATCTGGGTACACCCGCCTACCGCGGCGTAAGAGGGAGAGTGTGGCGCACATGAGCTTTCGTGCTGCGGCTGCCATTATTAAGGTACAGTTTAATGCTTTGCTGTTTTCCTAGATCTAAAACCTAAATGCTATTAGTCTGAATGTAACCCTTGCGTTTCCAGGGTCGCCCCATTCTAGACACCCCTCACAGCCGGAAAGCTCTACAGAATCGTAGCTTTGCTTATCCCAGCTTTATGGATGAAGATACGGTGGATGCCCCCGACACTCTGGATTCCTCCTTCTTCAGTAAGGCAAGAAATGCTTATTCTCTCAGGTAGCTATTTCCTATTGCTAAACGCTATTCCAGTGTCTCTGTTTAACACATTTTCTTGCACAGGTTGAGATGCACGATGAAGCCTTCTCCATGCCCGATGATGTTTTCGAATCTCCTCCTTTGTCTGCCAATTATAAAATGCAAATGCCAACTCCTGTAGATAAATCGGAGGGGCCCATCACAACTGTGTAAGTGTTTTCATTTACTCTTAAAGGTATTTTCATATTAGAGACTTATCTGAAGAGATCAGGGTTCCCCTGCCTCCCCTTTCCAACTTTTCTCCTAGTCTGACGGGAAAGGCTTGAGACAAAGAAGGGTGGATTTTCTATAAAAATCACTTTCATGAACCTCTTCAAGTGGTTGTACCATGTTAGAAAGTAATCCTCTGTCTCCAGGTGGCGGACCCCCATCAATCACTAGCGGCAAGACAAATGCTTGACCTGCCGCTCCACCAAGTGAGAATAATGGGATCCTTTATTCTGGATTGCTTGGGGTCTCTTTCTCACTAGTGCGTGCAGCATGTGTCTTGCCACTCCTTTCTATTCTGTGGACATTGCTGAGCACAGTGCTCTGGTATACTTGAGCGCTGTGCTCAACAATTTTCAACACTGCCATAGAGGATGGCGCAGAAGGACACATAAGTGACCCTCGTTCATCAGATTGCTGGGGATCCCATTCTTGTGATTGGTGGTGGTCAGCAGCAGCTCCCCTATTCTGTGGAATGGGAATAACCAGCTAACTTGGTACAATCCCTTTAAGATTATTAAGGGAGCTGCACCCACAAAAAGGGAACCCAATACTCCCTTGAAGTGAATGAAGCCATGGTGTGTATCCTCTATTCACTTCCATGTGACATACAGGGTGGCAGCTATATGTCGCAGCCCCATAGAAGTGAGTGGAGCGCAGGTTGAGGATGCACCACTGTAATGCATTCACATGGGGCACTTCAGGCAACCTACAAGCCTGCATTCTCCATTCTTGCCCCACAGTATCCAAATGAATGAAAGTTGCCAGACATCCCCTTTTAATTATATGTTCTGAATTTATATTTTAAGGTATTAATAAATATTATACAGCAACCTATGTTTCTACATGTCTCTTTAGTATAAAAATAACACAATATTCATACCACTATATTCGGCTGAATCCAGAGGAGACATGTACAAACAGAATCACCTAACAGCCCTTACGTAAAAAATGCTGCAGGGGGAAGGTAACGTCATACTTCGATGTTGTCATTTTTGGCAGGAAAGAACCTATCAAGCTCTCTCCACCCTTACCTGGCCACCCACGTAGGGGCAGACGTATTGCATCTCAGGTGAAGCATTTCGCTTTTGATCGGAAGAAGCGTCGCTATGGCCTGGGAGTGGTAGGGAACTGGTTAAATAGGACGTACAGGAGAAGTATCAGCAGCACTGTACAGACCCAGCTGGAACATATCGACAGCCACAGGTGAAAAATTGCAGTATATAATGACAATGTGTAGCACCTACAATAAATCTGGAGGGCATCCAGGGGTTAACACAGAACAGTCGTGCACATTCATCACGCACTTCAGTTTGCTCTGTGCACACTTCTCCTTTCTTGTGTGGTTTCTCACATGTGAATCATCCATTTTTGCTGACATTTTCACCCATATTATACCGTCATATATTGCAAGACCATATTCAATTATTCCATTGACCTAAACCCTCCTGCAATAATAGTCGACACCACCACTATTGATACGGAGTCTCTCACATTCTGAATATTCCTTTAGTGCAGCACGGTGGCTCAGTGGTTAGCACTACAGCCTTGCAGCACTGTGGTCTTGGGTTAAAGTCCGATCCAGGTCAAGATCTGTAAAGAGTACATAATAGTAGGTCGATTAGATTGTGAGCCCCATGGGGACAGGGACTGACTTGGAAAACTCTGCATTATATAAATAAAGGAATTATATTACCAGAAGGTACCATATGGATTTAAAGTTTTACGTCAATCCGGTAGTTGCTTTCACTCCCGGTACGTTCCCGCGAACCTCTTCTTCCCCCTCTGTCCAGAGCTGCCCTATCCTTTGTCCACCTGCTGTCGTGACATCATTGATCTTGCACATGAAATACAGCTCTTCTTCTCGGTTCTGATCAACTAGAGCACCTGCAGAGCTACATCATCCTCCACCAGATAACCATGGGGGCCCATCATTTAAATGTGATTCCTGATGATGCCACAGCATTGGGTAGGCAAAGTATATGAAGCAGCATTGAAGAGAGAAGGGGGGGGGATTCAAAAGTGATACCGCTGGAGCAAAGGCAATGCCCCAAGTGCACCAACTATCTATTCTCCAGAAAATAGACATTTTTTAAATCTGTCAGAGGATCTTGGAATGTACCAGAATGGTAGGGTCACATAAAGAAATATATTGCATATTAGCACTGGTAATATGTATAGTTATTCTTCATTATAGTTACTCTAAAGTAACAACATTGCTAGGTTATCTTTATATAATTGCTGTGGGTCCCACCTTTGCATAGCAGACAAGCCCTGAGAACGGAGGGGCGCCAGCTTCCATGTTGTTCCATGTATGGTGATGACCAGTGTAGTATATTTCTGCAAGGGATCAATATTATAAAGAGATCAATATTATAAAGAGATCAATATTATTCCTAATATAGACACCTAGAAGTTGATCAGCTATATCTTTTTGTCTTTTTCCTCAGACCGTACTTCACCTATTGGGTGACGTTTGTCCATGTGCTCATCACTCTCCTAGCCATTGGTACTTACGGCATTGCGCCAATTGGGTTTGCACAGCACACCACCACAGAACTGGTAGGTAACGCTTTCAAGTTTTAATTTTCGAAAACACAAAAGTTAGGTCTTGACACCATGTAGAAGATAGGGGGAGTGTTAAAGCTGCTTGGGGCAATGTTTATTCAAGATAGTTCCACACCCCATTGCCCCGAAGGCAGGCAGGGCCTTGGACTCTGCACTGAATGTTTGTTGATTTTATTTTGAGTTTGGTATTTTTGGTGATATCTCATAGTAATTTTATCATATTATGTGGCTTTACTCTCTTGTCTATAGGTTTTACGGAACAAAGGTGTGTATGAAAGTGTGAAATACATTCAGCAAGAAAACTTCTGGATCGGGCCCAGTTCGGTGAGTGGAATTGTCACTAATTTGTTATGTACAAGCAGGTGATGTGGGTATTGCTAAAAAGCCAATGAGCTAATATAATCGAGACAAAAAAAGAGGTGGGATGCGTACACAGAACTAGACAAGAAGACAATTTTTATTAATTCATGATCAGAAAAAATAACCACAGGAAAACAAAGAAGGATAAAAGCACTTAAAAATACACCCAAATGGGGTGTATGTAGCTGCCAAGGGCAAATGAGCCCTAAGCTCCCTCACACAATCTGACAATACAAAAGATGACCAAATAAATTAAAGGGGTTGTCCGAGTTTAAAAAAAGTCTAAAATAATAAAGCTGTACTTACCTTCCGGTGCCCTCCCGTATCCAGCGCTGCTGTCGCTCCGGGCGCCATGTAAACAAACATGGCCGTCGGAGCGCTACATTCAGCTCCGGTCGTGGCCGGGTACGCCTATCCGTCCCTATACACAGCATTGTGTATGGGGGCCGGAAGGTTGTCGTGCCCGGCCGGAAGCTGAATGCAGCACTGCTCCGGCGGCCATGTTTGGCGACAGCAGCGCTGGATACGGGAGGGCACCGGGAGGTAAGTACAGCTTTATTGTTTTAGGCAGCCCGCTCCCGGCCACATATACTTTTTTTTTTCAAAACTCGGACAACCCCTTTAATGAATAATAAGAAAACCAGGTATCAAATATCTAAATCAATGTAACACACAGGTATATGTGTGACAAAGTGCCCTGTGCAAAAGACCTGATTTTATAGATGCCTGCTTGCTTAATAATACAATACCCAAAAATGTATATGAATTCCATTGGTCCAAGTGGAAGTGGATACAGATAAAGCAGCAGGCAAAATCAGATGGAGAGGGAGTAGAGCAGACCCCACACGTATCGTCACCTATCTGGCATCTATAAAATCAGGTCTTTTGCACAGGGCACTTTGTCACACATATACCTTTTTTGATACCTGGTTTTCTCCTTGTTCATTAACTTATTTGGTCGTCTTTTGTATTGTCAGATTGTGTGAGGGAGCTTAGAGCTCATTCGCCCTTGGCAGGTACATACACCCCATTTGGGTGTATTTTTAAGTGCTTTTATCCTCCTTTGTTGTCCTGTGGTTATTTTTTTTCTGATCATGAATTAATAGACATTGTCTTATTGTCTAGTCCTGTGTACGCATCCCACCTTTCTCTTTTTTTATCTTAATTATGTTGTTATAGGGATGCATGGAAGCTCTATGTACATATCACATTGGTAGTGCCTGCTCTTTCTTTGTTTCACCAATGAGCTAATATGTAATTGGTATAGACTTTGGTATCCACAACTTCATGGCCTTTTCCAAAAGACACCTCCCGCGTCATTGTAAGGCTCTAGCCGTCCGCATATAATAAATGAGCTTGTGCCCTTCCCTGTCTAGAGTTTGTGTTGCCGTGGTCCAGTGATTGCGATCTGCACCAGAGCAAAAGTTATTTTAGTTCTCTGTATAACCCTTTTACAGTGTATTATGTGTCTTGTGAATTATGGTTTAGTTTTTGTATCATCTCCATCAGGGGCGTCGCTAGGCATGTGCCCCGGATCTTTTTTCCTGTGCCCCGAATCTCCCTGGGCTGCATCAGCCAAAATCACCTCTTCCTGCATCCTCAGGATGCAGAAAGAGTTAAACACTGTGGAGGAGCACAGAGCAGTCAGCACTGTGCACCGCAGAGGATAGGAGCTCAGCAGGCAGGGCATCATGCTGTTGTGCTGGTGGTGAGGAGGGAGGAGTAATCGCCTACAGCCCCTCCCCCACTTCGGAGTCTGACAGGAGGGAACAGCAGCCTTTCAACTGGAAGGAGAAGATGCCGGGACCACGAGTAGTGGGCGGAGCTAAGAAGAAGGAAGGAGGAGAAAGCCTGCAGTTGAGTGACACCTAGACAGGTGAATCAAAAGAGGTATCACCAGGGATCAGAGGTGTGAGCAAGGCTCCAGGGGATGTGAGCAGGGTTCAGGAGGTGTGAGCAGGGGATGTGAGCATGGGTCAGGGGATGTGAGCCAGGGTCAGGATGGGTGATTAGGAGATGTGAGCAGTATTCAGGGGATGCAGGATATGTCATAAACACTGTAAGGGTGCGAATATACCGCATGGCCAGGACACAGCGAAGATGCCATGTGGTGCAGTGGGCCGGATCAATTAATGGATTGTGTCAATAATTCATAACAAAAATATTTAGAAACCGTTTCATGTTAACAGGACATGAAACGGTTACTTAATAATAATGTGGTTATAGGTTATCGGCACAATCCATTAATTCATGTGGCCGGCTGCATCACATCGCATCTCTGCTGTGTCCTGGCCATGGGATATAGTTGTATACTCTAGATACAGGGGGTATGGGCCGCTGCAGAGAACAGCTCAGCTCCACAGCATCAAACATGATGGCTGCTGAAAGTCAGAAGATAGAGGGTCAGAAACCAGGGGCAACTGAAATTGTGTACTCCAGGACTGATAGGTTGGACTTGCTGTATTTTTGTTATTAACAGAGAATGTGCTATTTTGTATATTTAAGACTTTGTGGGAATACCGCTTTAAAGCTATATTCACAGGTTGCAGATTTTACATGCAGATTTTCGTGTAGAAAATATGCAGCGTAATACAGTATCAGTAAAGTAGATGATGTGTAAGAATTCCGCAAAGAAATTGTCCCTCAGTGTGGAAAATAAATAATGATTGTGTTAGTTTTTTGTGCATCCTCTAAGATTTTTGTAAGCGTTTTTTTAAATTGAAATCTACGGAACAAATCGGCATCAAGTCCACACCATGCTGCGGAATGTGATGCAGATTTTTGCTTGAAATTATATCAGATCAGGTGAAACAAAACAGGTAAAAAATTAATGTGGAAAATCTACATGAAATCTGCAACATGTACAGTGGGGTCTCTCTTTTTCAAGTCAGGTGTATGGCCTTCCTCTGGTCCGGTAGAAATATCACATATATATGAGAATATTCCAGTGTTGGGGGCAGAAAAATGGGCAATAGTGGTGGTGTTTGCATTTTTGTCAGCTCACAAAAGGGCATTTTACAGTACAAGGTAGAATAGGGAGCATTTTAGAGTATTATTTGTGTAGTTCTCGTGTAGCCGTATTGCAGTGTTTGGCGTAGCTGTATTAGGGGTAGCAGCAGGATGACAATGTTAAGGGGCCATGGTAGAGTGTATAATGAGAAAATGAAGGTGGGCCTGATAGAGAAAGCAGAGAACAACTACAATCCAAGAACACTTCAGCTGCTGTCACTAATGAAACAAGGTATTTTATATTATTAGTACTACTGTTGTGAACAAGTGCATTTGGGCGTAGAGCACGTAGGTGAACACTACTGAGAATTTGGTAGGTATACATTGGGGCCCGTGCCCCGGATCTTTTGTGTAGCTAGCAACGCCCCTGATCTCCATACAAAAATATCAAGATCCTCACAGATTTCTCTCTGGTTAGTGGGGCAGTACTCTTCAGCCTAAGACCTAATCCACACAACACAAATTGCGGCTAGCTCACTGCCCCATAGCCTTCTTTTGGGCTCTCAGTGTGTGGTACGTGCACTGTGCCTCACTTCACTGTGAATGTGTCGACTGATCGCACTGCAGGTCCTGTTCCTGTCCCCATTGTGGTGCTGCCAGTCTCTTTAAATTGATATGGATCAATACGGTTGAGCAGTGACTACCCTTACCATGTCAGCCGGCCCACAAACAGCCCACGACCCTTTGTTTTCAGCCCGCTTGCACACGGTCCTGTGCATGATGCCTCACTTCTCCTGCACCCATTGTCTGCCAAGCAATAAACACTTTGTATTGTGTAGACATCACTTTGCCAAAAAATACCTAATGGAAGTCAAAGGAGTTTAATGGTGTGTTCACACGTTCAGTTTTTCAGATGCAGTTTTTAAAGCCAAAAGCGGGTGTGGATCATAATGGGCAGGGCTGGCGCCATCACTGGGCCTACTTGGGCAAGTGCCCGGGGCCCAGGGCTGCTTGGGGGCGGGGCCACATAAGGAATCCTTGGGGGAGAGGGACCTTTATTTAATGAATCCATAGGGGGTGAGGGGCGCTTATATAAAATATCCATGAGGGGGCTGTTTGGGATGATAAACTAGGGAATATTTTAGAACAGGAGACTCTTCGTTTCAGAATTATGAATGCTGGCACTTTAGTCCACTAAGGCTCTGCTGCAGCGGTCCTACTGAAACCTGGAGCCAACCCTGATAATTGGAGAGGCCATAATTGCCTCCTCTTTTTTCATTCCACTTCTGCTTTGGACATTGAAAACTGCATCTGAAAAACTGATCATGTGAACGCACCTTTAATGGTGACCTAAAGATAAAGGATTCAAATAAGGAGATGTGAACAGGGCCTTATACTTTTCTATCCTCATTTCAGATCTCACTTATCCACTTGGGAGCAAAGTTTTCCCCATGCATCAGGCGAGATGCCCAAATCGAGAGACTGATAAAACGAGAACATGACTTAGAACGTGAATCCGGCTGCTGCATTCAGAACGATAACTCTGGCTGCGTACAGACACAACGAAGAGACTGCTCGGTAAGAATACACCCTCATGTATCAGATGTACTGCACTTAATATTGTACCACTAGGTGGCGCTCATTCACCAGCACATGTTATTTCTTTATGTTCCTGGTCTATGACTTGTAGGGTGAAGTTTGTATCTTTTACACCAGATTTACACTTTCACCAAAGTTTTTTTTTTTTCTCAGTTAAATTTTTACTTACAGGTTTGTTAGATGAAATCGATTCAGTTGAAGGTTACTTAACCCCATTTCACAATGGTGTCAAAATATCTATTGTTTTATTTAAACCATTTTTACCACCTGTATGATTCATATTTGTACTTCTTTCTAGGAAACCTTGGCTTCTTTTATAAAGTGGCCAGAACATAAAGCTCCTTTGTTACATGGGACGTACGGTGATGCTAGGGTGTCAGGGGCGGTGTGTCACCAAGACCCCCGGTGAGTTATATTATGATAGGTGGGTGCCTATAATGTCCTTACTATGTGGAGACGTCTTCAGGATGATGGATACCCATGTTTATGTTCAATGAAAAAAATTTTGGTTACTGAATGGTTAAAATATGTGTTGACTTGTGGCTTGGTGCAGCGCCTCACCTCAGGGCCAGCTGCCACCCATCTCTGGCCTTGGATTACTAGGACTGAATTAGTAAAGCCGTCTGCTAGTTACAGGATGTATTGTCCTGAGGTAAGATCGGCTTCCTCGCCACGTGCCGTGTCCTGGCGCGCTGACATGCTGGCTTACTTACAGGAATAGGACTCGGGCCATAAGAGTTTGTGGCAGTGAGATGAGTGACAAAGTAGCATGATGTGTCCTGAATAGATCCCCTATTGTATTCATATATCATATTGTATTGATGAGCTTCCCTCATTTCTATTGTGTACAATATACAGAATAAAACATGTCTTAGACTTTATCTTATTGCACACATACTCTGCCACTCAATCAATTGCTGAGAACAAGATCCTCATTCTTGTGATCGGTGGAGGGTCCGACAGTCAGTCCTAAACAATCAGTTGATTATCCCTTATCCTGTGGATAAGGGATAAATTGAAAATATGGGAGAACCACTAAATTCACATGACCGTTGGGGGGCGTATATATGCCCGCCATATACCATATATACGTCCCCCATAGGCCGGCAATGGGCGCACGGAGTTGTACAGTACAGCACACGTGCGGCACCGTACCGTTCCATACCCAGGAAAAGATAGGACTTGTCCTATCTTTTTCCGTATTACGGCACCATGCAGCATGCATCTATACGGAGAGGGTGGGGGCGAGCAGGGCTCACCCCCTACTCTCCCCTGTGCCGACGTGTGCACGAATTCAGCCTTAAAGGGATTTTCCATCACTCTAGTCACCAGTGGAAAAGCTGTGTATGCTCCTTACAGTTCTACACATAATTTACATATTCTCAGTGCCACTGTGGCCAATTAACATTGTCTGTAATGTAACGTAATAGAGGTCTAATCTAACGTACTAATGGATCAATGAATCTAATGGATCAAATAAATTAGTTTCATTTTATTTCTCTTCTTCCCTCCAGGACATGTGAGGAACCTGCCTCACTTACACCCCATGTCTGGGCTGATGACATCACTAAGTGGCCAGTAAGTAATAACAATGATTTCGGCTAGCCATATTTACTATTTCTCACAACATCCTCCCCATATTTCACCTGAACCCGAGCATACATATCCCCCCTCCCCTCCCAGGAAATTTCAAAGGGGTTGTCCGGGATGTGAAAAAAATATGTCAATTTTTATCCAAAAACTGCTCCACATGTGACTGTGGCCAGTGCATGGAAATGGAAGTTGGGTCTATTCATTTCTTTACAGCTGAGGTGAAATACGACCACAAACCAGAGGTGGGGGGCACTGTTTTTTAAAATGTTTTTAAATCCTTGACAACCCCTTTAAGATTGGAGCATGTTGAAATCCAAAGTGCTTCCCCTAAGCATATGTCAATGGAAAGAACTTGGAGGTTGTCGATGAGGCCTAGTCTAAACAAGTTGACCGATTCATCTAATTTTTTTTGTCCCTTTTCTCTAGATTTGCACCTACCAACCCAAAAACAATCACACTGGACTTAAACACATGGACTGCGCAATCAAAGGAAGACCGTGTTGTATCGGTACCAAGGGAAGGTAAGAAGAAGGGGCTTATAATTTGGGTTACCACCACAGTGACCACTGTCCCTCTCAGGTTCTCATCTTACCATATTGTTATTTTCTTTTCCCTCAGCTGTGAAATTACAACAAGGGAATACTGTACGTTTATGCATGGCTACTTCCATGAAGAGGCCACACTTTGCTCGCAGGTAAGTTGCTGTTCGACGAAAGATATAAGAATATGGTGTCCATATCGCTAGACGTCAACATGGCCGCCAGTGATCGTTGACTCTTATTAGGGAGTTGCATTTTTTTTTTTTTTTGTTCTTTCCCAGATGCCTTGGGTGAGTGATAATGTGTACTTTTCAAGGGAATATATGAGCTATACTGATCATGCAAACCTGCCCTGAGCGAGCTGTGTAATGACAACTTTGGGGCACATTTACTTGGCCGCCTGCTGGAGTTCACAGAAAGTGCATTGTCCGACTATAAAATTGTCTGCGATTCGCTAAAATTGTGCGCCCGATATTCTGCATGTGCAGCCTCCCCGCTCAGATCCGATGGAGTTGACCATCATTTTTAGTGGTGCATCTTAAGTGCTTGGGCTTGGGACACAATTTGAAAGTTAAATCCCGTGCTCAGTACGAATCAGTCGGATGGTCCAACGGCATTCCCCAAATTTCATGTTGCATGGAAGCCAATGCAACTGCGCCACAAAAGGATTGCGTGCACAAAAATCCCAGCGCAGGCACTTGTTAAATACCTGTCCAAGCCGTGCAAACCACGAAAAAGGAGAAAAGTCCAACAAAAGTGAGCAGCGCGACCCTAAGTAAATGAGCCCCATTATGTGTGTGAAAATTGCATTGATATTCCAGGATTGGGGCTTCTCTGATGACCATCTCCTCAAACTGCTCTCTTAGCTTGTTACACTGAGATTCGACAAACCCTCCCTCAAAATAATTGTAGCAGCCTTCTAGCTGAATTCTACAACACCCAGAGAGAGAGAGTGTGCGTGTGTGTGTTAAAAGCACAGCAGTGTGAGAGATTTATTACAGTATTTTAACTTGCGGAAACTGCTAAGAAGATAAACTCCTGAGTTTTTAGATACATTGGAAACATTTAGCATGGTGAAACTAGATGACAAATCCCTTACAATTTATGCTTCCTCAATTTATTCTATAAATACGTATGTATAGATGATTCAGTACATTCGCACATCCATACAATTATGCAACTATGAAATATTACTACTGGAGTTTGAGATACAGACCCTGAGTGGTAGTGGGCACAGCAGTTATATCCTATCCTATATATCCACAGCATTATATCCTATACAGTGGTATTGGTAATCCATCAGACTAGTGGCAGGGCAGCAGAGCATTGGTAACATATGATATGTCCTGGGGTTTGCTTAGGAAAGTGGTAAATTATATGTGTGCAGGGTAATTGTGCTATGGAGAGAGGGGTATTGTAGGTTTCTTAGGCTGCTTTTACACATGTGGCTATATGCATTCCCATAGGCGACTATGGCGCCTGGCGGCGGTACAATGCACGCACATGTGTGTCTCCGTACCATACCATGCATGGGAAAAAGATAGATCATGCTCTAACTTTTCCTGTGTTTACAGCCGTCCGGGCACCGTTATCCATGGCCTCCTTCTGAAATCAACTTTTAAAATTATGCTAACAGAAGCTCCCGGAGGTGTTACCAGAGCCTCTCCATTCTGTAGCATCACATGTTGTTACACTGTGCAGGAACATATCTCCTGAGTGCTGTGGGAGTGTAGTAGCTTGTGAAGCTCCAACAAGGAGCGGCTCTGGTATTACACCCTCCTCCCCCTCCTTCTGGCACATTAACTTCTGCACAGTGTAAAAGCTGTAGCACAGGGGCCTCCGGTAACACCCCCCAAAGCCCTTTTGGCACATAATAATAATTTTAAAGGTTAATTTTAGTAGGAAGAAGATTATGGATAGCAAATATAAGAAGATTACCACAGTCCAAGTGCCTGGATCTATGAGTAATGTCCCTGGTTTATCATGATGGATTTTGAGAGTCGATTGAGTGTACTGAATGATAATACTTGAGTGAAAATTACAGCAGATTTTTTTTTGTAGTGTCTGATATTTAGTGGTCTATCTGCTTCAGGTTCACTGTCTGGATGAAGTGTGTGGCTTACTGCCATTCCTAAATCCCGATATCCCTGACCAGTTTTACAGACTGTGGCTATCACTTTTTCTTCATGCTGGGTAAGTATGTTTCAGTAGGTAGGTAGCAAGTTTTCACCAACGTATTTGGCCACTGACTTCATCTTTCGTGTTTCCTCAGGCTTATCCACTGTTTGGTGTCAGTGATTTTCCAGATGACGGTCTTACGTGATCTAGAGAAGCTGGCAGGCTGGCTTCGGATTTCCATCATCTACACATTGAGTGGGATTACGGGGAACCTAGCCAGTGCCTTATTCCTGCCCTACAGGGCTGAGGTGAGTCCTTACATTTTAGACCCAAGTTATCTACATAATAAATGGATTGTACAGGACTAAACAAAAAGCTCGGCCCTACTGAAGAATCAATTTATTTTTGTCCTTTTAAATGTGGACAATTGTGTAACTTGTAAAATTTTTAACGTTGGATGCCAGGGTCGTTCCGGTCAAGTAAGGTAGGTAAATGATATAGGTAGCAGTATTCAAACTTAGCCAGCCTCCATGGTCTGTCGGGCACGTGAATTCCCTTCTCATGTTCCTTACTTTCTAGCTTTCATATGATTATAGAGAGATTAGCCGTCTGGCCTCACGCCAGTCACTAATCCATGTGATCAGACAGTCAGGATTTGTCACCCGTTTCCTAATTGGATCTGTCTGTAACTCTCACTGGGTCAGGGCACTTTCACTAACCTCACGTTTTACATCTCGGTTTAGTCTGCATCAAACATGTTTGTTTGAATTTTTGGTGAAATGAAGAAAAAACTGAATTATGAAAATATTTCCCCCTTTCTATGATTTAGGCGTCCAGGAATCTGAGATTTGGTTGTTTTTGTCCTTTGATGATTTCTCTTCTAACAATGTGTGGCCTTACAAAGTGAATTGTGTCATTTTGACCAGAATTTTGTTAGAGAGGGGTGTAATAGAGTGGACATACATCCTCTGGAGCTGCTGTTGGGTAGATCGCTCTTTTGCCCAATCTCCTTTGCTTAAAGGGGTTTTCCAGAAGTTCTAGAATCCCCTGAGAGGCGGAGCCAAGGGTGGTAAAGAGAATGCATATAGCTATTCTGATCCGACCCTTGGGTTCCTGCATTTTCGGACAGACATAGGGCCAAAAACTGGAAGAACCAAAACAACGCAGAATAAAGGGACCTGTCTCTTGCCTTTATATTCCTGGTGGAATGCAGGACACTGCACGCCCAGCTCAGGACGGGTCAAATCCCGCTGTGTAAATGCATCTTTATAGGGTTACCACCTTGTCTCTTCCATGTCACAGACAAGCTTTCTGTGCCAACGTGGGAGATAACATGGAGCAATGAGATCTCATTGGGGGAAATGTGTCAGAACCCTGAAGTAACAGAGGATTCCCACCAGGAAATATTCCAGATGTAACATTGTCTCCTGATTGGAAATGGGATTAGTGGAAAACGTGACGTTGGCCAGGATTTGTATTTCTGTATTATTGTATGATTTCTCTGTAGACCTGAGTGGACCACATTCTTATACTTTTGCATACTCACCAGATTGTCTTCTCTTTCAGGTTGGTCCGGCAGGTTCTCAGTTCGGTCTTCTGGCATGTCTTTTCGTTGAACTTTTCCAGAGCTGGCAGATCTTGGCTAAGCCATGGAAGGCGCTCTTCAAGCTTTTTGGCATTGTCCTCTTTCTCTTCCTCTTTGGACTGCTTCCGTGGATTGACAACATAGCCCATATTTTTGGCTTCATAAGTGGTCTTCTGCTGTCCTTTGCCTTCCTCCCTTACATAACCTTTGGCAATGTCGACAAGTACCGTAAAAGGGCTATGATAATTGTCTCACTGATGGTCTTTGTAGGTATTTTTGCCTCCCTAGTGATCTGGCTCTATGTCTATCCCATCAACTGGGCATGGATGGAATATCTCACCTGTATACCCTTTACCAACAAGTTTTGTGAGAAATATGATATAGACCAGGTGCTCCACTAAGTTTTTGGCTTCTGAACCCTGGAAACTCTTTGAAGAAGAACTTGAAGGTCCTGAAGATTTCGGCAGACTGAGCTCAGATTAAAAGATGAGAGATTTTGAGAAGTGAATGACCGCTCTGGGCAATATGTACTTGCTATTTTTTAGTGCCAGTAGTGACGTTGACATATCTGAGTCAGTCCAAATCTTGGTGCCCGCCGTTGGATCCACTTATCTGACTGTGGAGGGTGCTTTGGAGGAACCAAAGGAGGGTGAATGAGCTTTGCAAAGACTTGGAGGATCATCAGCTCAGGAATCACTCCCTCCCCCTCTAACTTACTCTTTTATGTTGAGTGTAAACTCCCAACAATATGGTCAACCACAGCAGCTGAAAGTATGGGAACGTTTACAAAGGAACCCTCTAAGACTTGTGCAGAGGTGCTAATTTTTGGTACAAAACCCTGCCTTCGAGGGACAGAATCTCACTTAAGTTTACATACCAAACTCTGGGATAGAGAAAACACTAGGCCCTACTCTAGGAGGTTAGGGATGTTTGGTAAGGTAATCTGCTACTTTGCTAGGGCCAAAGTACGTTTACATTTCAACCTTTCATAGAGTTTAATAGAAGTTCATATATCTGGAGTATCCCTAGAAATAGTTTTTTTTATTTAGGCACCTTCTTAACATGTATAAAGTGAACCTGCCAAGTGATTTCTGCTGCCTTATATGAGAGCAGGAAGCTGAGCTCCAATTTATAGGTTCATATGATTTGGAGTGGGAATTTTGGGTGAAAATCAGAGAAACTCCTGACAGGACCCTTGGGAGAGACCATGGGAGTCCTGATTCCTCTACCCACACACAAAGATTGACTTCGAGAGTCCTGACTATCCACACCCATATTTAGTGCTTGGCTGTGAGAGTTCTGATTAACCAATACACACACAGTGATGAAAAGTGAAAGTTCTGATTAACATACCCATAGCTAGTGTTAAAGTCCTTATTACTCCACCCCCACAGATCATGATTGGCTGTGAGTCATGTATACCCTCTTCACTTGCAGTGATTAACGGTGAGAGTCTTGATTACCTTGCCCCACATACAGTGATTGGCTGTAAGAGTCCTGATAACCCCACCCACACTGTAATGATTGGCTGTGAGAGTCCTGATAACCCTGCCCACACACAGTGATTGGCTGTAAGAGGCATATTTTAGCATATCAGGACTCATACTGTCTTTTCTAGGAGTCCTGTCAGGATTCGCTATACTTTTTATTAAGAACTCCTGCTTCAAATCATATTGTCTTATGTATCGCATAGCTCAAATTTCCCTCCCTCTACCATATCCTGCTCTACACCCCTACACCTATGAAAAACAATAAGGTGCCCAGACTTAAATGGTCTGATGGATCTTCATTGCAGACTTTTAACTAGGACAGGGTCCATCACAAGCCCATACATTTTTGGTAGTCAACTTGTATAAAAGCTTCATATTTGTTGGTGATTGGATCATATCCCATCCTTACATCAAGGAATTATTAGTCTTCATTCCATAGGGATGAGTGTTATCCAACCCTATATATAGCCCCAAAATAAGTCCAGTCACATGTAAGCTCCTGTTGGCACCTTCCTCATCCACTTTCCAGATATCTGTCACTCCTTCCCACACACAGAGGGACACAGTGTCCACCACCTTTCCAGTCCTAGCAAGGACATCAGGGATCTCCGGTACCTCACATCCACCTGACTTGCACATAGATCAGGGACGCAGTGTTCTCTGTTTTTGCATAAAAGGACCAAATCCACAAGATAATCTATCTCACTGTGCACACGTCTACTGAAAAAAACGAGAAAGGGCTTTTAGTAGAATATTTTTTAACATAAGACATTTGCATGGGACGCTCGAATTTTTAAAAAATAACCCTTTGCTGCGCAATAGGGTCCGCTCCGCAAAGTGTCGCAACCCATTTTTTTGGAGTGAATGTTGATTTTTGTACAAGCCCTGTTGTCACGAGACATATGCAATCAAAGTACCGTAGTTTTTTTGGATGCAACTTTTTTGGGGGTGAAATGTTTATATTTAATTTATTTAAAGCGAGACTTGCACCACCCTGCTCTCTCCCCTTCCACCTGGGAGGATGGGGAGGTTTGTAATACGGCCGCTGTTACAGGAGCTTCGGGACTGGTGAAACCGCAGAGCACCGAACGGCCTTTGAAATAAAACACTCATATTATGTTTCCACTTCTTATGTCCTGAGCGTGAATTGGAAGGGGGAGAACATGAAGGATTTTCCAAGTATATATTTTCTGTCTTTACTCCAAAACACATAGAACATTATGATAATGAAGCCCTGCCCCTTCTATGGCTCCTTCAGCGCTTGGTTCAGCGCTTCTACTAGCCTGTGAGGTTTTCTCGGCAGGAGAGGATGATGCAATCACTGTTCTCCCTGCCAGACAGAGTAATCAATTGCTGCACTGTGTATAAGTGACCAACTCAGGTTGATTAGTCATGCTTCACTAACCTCCATTTGTAATTACAAGCTCTGTGTGTAATGTGTTTATGTCAGCCGCCTGACCCAGCTTTCCCAAGGTCCTGAATGTTATAACTGTTTTTTCAGCAAAACCACTCAGCTCAGGGATTAACCAAGATATGTTCCTGCATCAGTGTAGCTACAGCAGCTTCACAATGCATCAAATCAAATGGTAGGTTTCCTTTTAAGCTATGGTTTACTTTTGTGGCATAAATACGTGTCACTGTGGCACAGGAGTGATGCCATGCTATCCTCTATCATCAATACTCGGCATCACTGCCTTTACTATCATGGCAGCATCGACACTTCAAGCCCCCGCCTCTGATGTCTTCTGGGACTTGAAGTTAATAAATGATTGTTTAGATCAGATTTGTTGGCTTCCGACACCCAATAACTATAAAGACGTCTGTTGTAGCAGGGGTGCAATTTCTATCATAAAGATAGACGCTATCTTTTTCCCTACTAAATTTAACACCTCCCTCAGGTAGGGTATAAAATACCCTTTCTAGAATTTCCTCTTTATCTGAAATCTGACCTTAAGAAAAAAAATCCCCTGAAAAATAATAAGCAAATGATCTGAGAACAGTCATTTTTTGTGTCAGATGAGTCACTTTAAGATTCTACTACACACATATTTATCTCTCTGCTTCCCTGCACCTTCCTTTTGCACAGTGGTGAATGTCTCCAATGGGGGGTTATCATTCTGCAGGCTCTTTCCGACAATTTTGAAACTGTCTCTGGAGCTCTGACCCTCATCAGGTTTATCACAGTGGCTTAGGCTAGTTTCACACTGGCGTTGGTGCTGTGCTTCCTTTGCGCATGCGGTGTGCTATGTCTCTAATTTTCTTCTTTGTTGTCTTCGTGTCTGCAAAAAAGGCTGAAGGTTTAACGTTGCTTTGCAAACATCACACCTACGGTAATTCCTCAACCTCATCAGTAAAAAAACCCAGTTTCATCAGTTTTTTTTGCGGAGCCATAGACTTATATTGCCTTTTGTGATCCACATCCTTGAACAGAAATAGGACGTGTTTTATAATTGTTTCCACAGAGAACGGATCAGGGAAAAATAAGGCAATGGGGGATTTTTATCATAAGTCCCATGGCAACCAATCAGAGCTCAGCTTTCATTTTCCCACAGCTGTTTACAAAATTGAAGCTGAGCTCTGATTGGTTTCCATGGGCAAATAGACAAGTTTTACCTCAGAAACTTGATGATAAATCTCCCCCAATGAATTGTGAGGCATCTATGGAAATCACTGAACCACGAATATGAAAGAGCCCTTAGACTGCTTGATATATCTGGTCCATTAGGCTGGTGCCACACGTGCCGTTTTGTCTGCGTTTGCAAAAGCAGACAAAGCCGCATCCACCGGGGCAGGCCGCGGCCCGATCGCATAGGCGTTACTATAGTAACGCCTGCGATCGGGAACGAGCCGCCGGTGCTTTGCATTAAATTAACGCAAAACACCTCGGCAGTGATTTAGCAACTTTTAGGCACAGATCTTTGTACTGCCAATGTCTTTGAGTGTTGATGCGCATTTATTTGTGACTTTTTAGGCACAAACACCTACTATATATTGCACCAACATTTGGAAGCAGGCGAAATACAAAGACATGACAAGTACATGACAAGCCCTGCCTGAAAAAGTCACAAAAACATTGTGCAAAAGTCCCAATGCCCCTAAAAAAGTCGCAAAAATACAACCAAAAACATCCATCCAACTAAAATAAATCCCTCCCTTACAGATATTGGCGCTGTACATAATGCTGATTTTATCCACGCTGTGATCTCAGGTAGACCCATGTCTTGGTGCATGCACAGTACAGGCAGTCCCCTACTTAAGAACACTCGACTTACATACGACCCCTAGTTACAAACGGACCTCTGGATATTGGTAATTTATTGTACTATAGTCCTAGGCTACAATAAACAGCTATAACAGTTATCACAGGTGTCTGCAATGAAGCTTTAGTGTTAATATTGATTCTTATGACAACCCAATATTTTTAAACTCCAATTGTCACAAAGACCAAAAAAGTTCTGTCTGGGATTACAATGATAAAATATACAGTTCCGACTTACATACAAACTCAACTTAAGAACAAACCTACAGACCCTATCTTGTATGTAACCCGGGGACTGCCTGTATTGTAGTAGGAGGAGAGCTCTGCACATGCACAAGATTATGGACCCAAAGAGAACACCAGCAATTCACAGCTATGGCCATGGGGTACCAATAAGCTAATCTAAATGTTTTAAGGGAACCTGTCACCAGGTTTTACCTCACTGAACTACTTGCTCCTTCGGGTAAGATATGCATTTCCACTTTCATGTGAAATCTTTTCACACTTGCATTGCAGATCATACAATTTTGCCTGTGTTTTTTGTCAGTTTTTGATCTGATACGATAGCGTTCTGGATTTTTTCATGCAAGTTTTTTTTGCTTTTCAATGCGTTAAAATGAATAGACTGATGACTGTGGTCTATTTTTTTATGGCAATTAATCAGTTAAAACACATTGCACTTACCTATGTCTCAGTGTGCAAGGCGCTTCAGATGCATGCCCATTAACTTGTATTGGACTTTCTTCAAGTTTTTTTTTATTTTTTTTTAAATGCAAGTTTGACAAAACCCATTGAATACAATGGGACAGAGGGCAATGCAAGTTCAAAAATACACCTAGGACAGGCACGTAAAAAATGTTGTGTGAAAGCGGCCCAAGTCTCCCTGGTTTATTCATGCTTGATTTTGATGGTAGATTTGTAGCTCTACGGCACTGGTTCCTGCGATTAGGGCTACGGTGCGGAGACGATGCCGGTTTGGCTCTGCACCGGAGCCAAGCCGGCATCGGGGGTCTCGGGATGTCAGCGGTAATCTACCACTGACATCCCCGGGAAAAATGTCTGTCAGCATTCTGAATCATTTTGGTACTTTATAAAACTTTATTTCACATTACCATGTGATGAGTCCCAAGGGGAGCTGGAAGCGTGTATCTCCTCATGCATTCTTCCTCTCCTCTGTACCATGCCAGGGGAATACCAGGCACCAGGGAGCTGCACGAATGTGCAAGAAAGGGGACAGACACGGACACACAGTCTGCAGCCCCCCCTCCTCCCAGGACATGCTGCTGGCAGGGAGCCAGGTAATGTGAATTAATGTTTTCTAAAGTACTGAAATGACTCAAAATGCTAACAAAGGCATTTTTTAAATCAGCACAGCCTATTGGAACCTGTCACCAGCAAAAAATTACATTTCTTGTGACAGGTTCTCTTTAAGTTTAGTGGTAGCAATCTAAGGCATTAATGAATAATTCTCACACCAGGCAGACATAGAAAACCAGCAAAAAAAAACAGATTTATTATGACAGATCATATAGATTGGGAATTTGTACAATGAGAAGGGATTTGTGTGTGTGTGAGGGGTTTTATACAATGGGGCTTCTCTTCTGCAGTCAGGGACACAATTGTCATACACTTCATATTAACCACTTCATGTCTGTCAGTTCCTTTCACATTTAGGGTGAACCTTTCCACTCTGCAATTATTAGTAACCCTTGAGAAGCGAAAGGGGTTGAGGTTGTCAGATTGAAGGAGGAAGGTTGGGGGGGCTAGCAACCACTATTTCTGCGCATAAAGGCATGACCTTTAACAGGACACTGCATCTCAATAAAGGTCAGGTCTCCAACGGTGATGTCACAGGGGCCCACTGCCTTGAAGCCACACTTGGAGTAGAAAGGAACCAGAAAATCTTCACACATTAGCGCAGCCCGTCGTGCGAAAGGCAGACAGCGCAGGTACTGGAGGTAACGCCAGAGCAGGATGGATCCCTTGCCTTGCTGCCGGAACGTGCGGTGGACAGCCAGGACATGGATGTGGACAGTAGATCCATGGGGTTTGTGCAGGGTGAGGGCATCCTAGAAGAAGAAAAACCTACATTATATCAAGAAGTTAATTTACTAATTTTGCTTTATCTGTATAAAAACTAGAACAAAGAACAAACAATCTGTTAAGCTTCTCCTGCTCTGTAACATGCTACCTGTAGATAAGAAACTATGTACAGTCTGCTCAGCCTCCTGCTCTATAACATGCTGCCTGTAGATAAGAAACTATGTACAGTCTGCTCAGCCTCCTGCTCTATAACATGCTGCCTGTAGATAAGAAACTATGTACAGTCTGCTCAGCCTGCTGCTCTTCAACATGCTGCCTGCAGATAGGACACTATGTACAATCTGCTCAGCCTCCTGCTCTATAACATGCTGCCTGCAGACAGGACACTATGTACAATCTGCTCAGCTCCTCCTGCTCTATAACATGCTGCCTGCAGATAGGACACTATGTACAATCTGCTCAGCCTGCTGCTCTTCAACATGCTGCCTGCAGATAGGAAACTATGTACAATCTGCTCAGCCTCCTGCTCTATAACATGCTGCCTGCAGATAGGACACTATGTACAATCTGCTCAGCCTCCTGCTCTATAACATGCTGCCTGCAGATAGGACACTATGTACAATCTGCTCAGCCTCCTGCTCTATAACATGCTGCCTGCAGATAGGACACTATGTACAATCTGCTCAGCCTCCTGCTCTATAACATGCTGCCTGCAGACAGGACACTATGTACAATCTGCTCAGCTCCTTCTCTTGTATAACATGCTGACTGCAGATAGGACACAGTAAAATCTGATTAGTTCCTCCTGCTCTATATAATGCTGCCTGGTAATGGGACACTATGTACAATCTGTTTAGCTTCTCCTGATGTATAATATTCTATCACCACTTAGGACACTGTGTATAATCTGCTCAGCTCCTCCTGCTCTATAACATGCTGCCTGCAGAAATGACACAATTTACAATCTGCTCTGCTCCTCTTACTTTATAACATCCTTTTTTATTAATTGGCTTTTGATTCTGATGAAAATACTACTGATGTGTAGCAACAACCTAGACAACTTTCTGTGTACAGTTTGCTGTTACCTGATTGAGCTTATCCTGATCCCATAGCGACCCAATGATAAATGCCACAAGTCTCCCCTCTTCAAACCAGCCAAGCGACAGCTCCGGACAAAGGGTCAAGAAATGTCTAACCTCATCCAGATGGAGGGGACATTCCCCGGACACTGAAATGAAGGCTGTGCAAATACACAAAGACAGAAAGTAAAATTAACAAGTGTTTTAAATGTTCTTTCTAGATTTTCTGTGGAATAGAATCACATTTTGTTGCATCAGTTTTATCATCACCTTTCATCGCACTTCGTCTAACTCTTAAATCTAGCATTTGATGCTAGCTTTAAGAGTTAGACCAAGATCCAAGACCGTGACTGCGATAATCTTCTTATATTTGTTATCCATGGCCTCCTTTCTTCTAAAATCAACTTTTAAAATGATGCTTATGAGCCAAAATGGCTTTGGGGGGAGCGTTACCAGAGCCCCTCCATGCTGCAGCTTCACAAGCTGTTACACTGTGCAAAAGCATGTGTTCCCCTTCATTCTGCTCCCTCAGCACTCCCCCCCTCTGTCAGATGTAATCTCACTGCAGCTGTGAGTTTCAGCATACAGTGGGAGGGGAAAGTGATCCTGCACAGTGTAACCGCTTATAAAGCTACAGCCCACAGGGTCTCTGGTAACACTCCCCATAGCACGTCTGGCTCCTTAGCATCATTTTAGAAGGAAGGAGCCCATGGATAACAAATATATAAAATATATATAGAAAAAGCACTTCGCTTACTGACAGATCCCAGCAAAGTTCAATGCCTCCCAATAACTTTTTTGGTACTTTTTGTTCCCTTTACCGTTGCACCAGTGAGTAGGAAAGTCTTAAATTTTAGCTTTTCTGTTAGGAATGTCTAAAAACCCTTATAATACATAATTTCTTACCTTCTCTTTCAATCTCAAATACACTGACTGCATCTTCTGGAGAAAGACAGCGGAATTCACTGGCAGGAAGTGTATGGCGTCTCTGCTGGCGCGGTGATCGGATATGGACTGGCCTCATGAAAGGCAATGCATTCAGCACAGACATGGCAGGATCTGGCTCTCTATAGCTTGGTACCAATGGCAAATCCTGTTGGGAATAAGTAAGAACCTGTCAGCAAGGCTTATATATATACTGCATCTATGACTCAGCCAGCAAAGGGCACTAATAGTGTCAGAAGGGAGGATCGCCACATCCACTTAGGTGTCCATTGTCCCCATGAATATTCAAGTATAAGCCTACCCTATAATTGGGAGGGATAGATTGTCACGTTATAAACAAGGACGCATTATAGTGTTTTTCTGAATGAAAGATGAAAAACATGTCATAATTGCCCGTATTTGCATAGTCCCACCATTTTATGGATAGATGAAAGGGGCTGTGTTGCTGTTCTCTGCCCAGCAGTGACCACTGGTGCCGAAGTGCCGAAAAATTCTAAAGGAAATCGGATGGGTTAGGTTGCAAAATTCGGAATATCCCATTGACGTGTAGACATGTACTGACAGATCATGTTTGAGATTTATAGATTGATCAGCACTGGTTTAATTTACATCAAATGGTACCAGGATTGTGGGGGCTTTGTTTTTCCCACAATGTCTGGAGCCAAGCTAACCCATTACGTAAACATAGTGGTAGGGGTGGATTATGATGCCCATGGGCTGCATGAAAATTGTGGAGCATTTGTTTCCTTCATATGGTACTAGAATCAACCTATTTGGGAAAGGAGGGTGCCTCCTGTCCACTTGTAGTTCTACAGTTTGAGGACCTTTAAAGGTCCCTTATGTAAGTGTGTGTTGAGAGCATGAGGATTTCATGACTTCTCTTTATTATCTCTACTGGGCGATTGGTTCAGGTGGTCATGGGTAGTAGCCTTGGACCCGGGTGGCTGCCCAAAACACCAACATTATAATCCGCTACTGGATATGAATTAAGAGGACAGGTGATATATATAACATTGATGGGGGGATCCATCCATTAACTGCTCCGGTACCAGAATCAACACAGAGAATGGAGCTTGATGAACAGCTTCATTCTCTGTGTAGTGACCACTCACACTCAAGTCCAATACTTAGTACCCCCAATAATTTATGACTGATGACCAGGACCTGACGTTCAATTCCCTTCTTGCCTTTATTTTCCTATGTTTTCTATTGTATAGGTTGTATCACTATGCAGATCATGTCTTGAAGTGGATGAAAGCAAATGAATCTAATAGTATTTTTATGTGCCATACAATATAATTGAATATGATTATTTATTCCATTTATTTTTAATATATTTCTATGATTTTCTTGTATAAGGGTCGCGTGCTGCACTTTTGTCAGACTATGCCCCTTTTTGGGGCCTAAAACAGCTTGCATAGGTATTTAAGAAGTGGGTGTGCTTGAATTGTTTTGCACGTGACTCTTTTGTGGCGCAGCTGCGCTGGCTTCCATGTGACACAAATTAGGGGACGTGCTGTCAGACCATCCGACTGATTCGGACAGAGTGGCGTATTTAACTTTCAAATTGTGTTGCACGCCCTAAGTTTAAGATGCACCACAAAAAGATGGTGAACTCTGTCCGGGGAAGCGACGGATTCATGATTTATAGCCGCACACTGCTATATAGACAGACAAGCACTCCAGTGACCGGATAAGTAAAGGTGCCCCATTATATATATGATCCATACATTATATAGTTATAAGATATAACATATAATCCTGGATTATCTTTGTATTATTGGAAGGATCTGGCGGACACATTCGTTTCCTACCTGCAGATGACTTGCTGGGTGCTTGAAGGTACAATATTTTATATTTTGTTTCTATTAACAATCTGCACATTTTCTTTCTGATCTAGATCTGTACGTTCTTATTCCATCAGCTTTTCCTTTAAACTTTTAACATAATGCCATGTTATTTAAGTCAGGAAAAGTGATAGTAGCCTCTGTCTTCAGGGATTAGCCAATTAGCTTAATCACCTATACTTGTAAGATAACGTCTGTTCTTTTAAGCAGGACAGGAGTAAACAAGCGTCTTATTGGTATGATGCGGCCGAATATATTAGGCATGATATTCATTGGGGTTAATTAAGAAATTGTAAAAGCCTCATGATTAAGGGCACTTTCACATTGTTGTTTTTTTTTACGTCCATTCAGTTCAGTGATTTCCAAGGATGCCTCACAGATCTATTGATTTCTATTGGGTTTTCACATTGGCTTGTATTCTTACCGAACGGATGAAACAATTTTTTTTTTACTGAAAAATTGGTGTGATGTTTTCAAATAATGTTCATTTAAAAAAAAAAAAAATGTTTGCGGACAATGATACAAAACGGATGCAACTGAAGCTGAGCACCAACACCAATGTGAAAAAGCCCTCAAGGTGTAAAGACAAAATAGCGAGAAATCATCTTTCCAGAGAATTAATAACTTCATATCAATGTAGATATGACTACTGTTTCCCCTAATAGTTACTCTATTCATCTCTTTGGAACTGTTTCATTTAGATGGAGGGTCTTAGCAGCCTGCTCCTCCCCCCGACCCCCCCCCCCCCCAAACCAACACACACACACACTGTACAGCAAGTTATAACCTCTGCCAGGAGGAAAGTTCTACTTATTGTGGTCCTAAATGTGGTCCATTTTTTTAAATTTTTGACATTGAGCGACACCGCCTCAATATTTATTGATAGAAATCAGAATGTCAATTGTATCATATACATTCTTTCATCTATAACAAGATGTAGAAGGCCGGTATTAAAGGGTTCCAGGTCTATGATACTGATGACATATACATAGGAAAATTCATTGATCTGGTAGGGTCAAACCACTTATTGGTAAAGGTCCTAACTATTGGACCACCAACTAAGGATTGCTTGATTATCCCTAAGACGTATTAGACCGGGGGTGAAGACGGATCTGTAATCTGTGTTGTATGGTGTATTATGTACAATGGCATAAGCTAATACTGTACTGCTGTATATTGTAAATAGGAGATGTAGGACCTGGTCACAATGGGCTACCTTGTTCTCATATATTAGAGAGGCCATCTTAGAGCCCATAAATAGCTATCCAGAAGAACCCAGTATTTCCACAATCATTCCCATAAACATGGCTCTTACATCTTTCACCAGGACAGTGGAACATCGGGGTGCCCTCATTCATTTCAGATCCCTAACCGACCATCATATAAGCAGCAGACTATGATGTCACCCAAAACCAGATATTATTCAGTAGAATTCGTCACTATTCCAATAAATAAACCCAAACCTGACCAGCCTTCTAGAAAAATCCATAGCGCATATCATAAACCCTTTATCTCCATGGGTGGCCTGCTAAAAATGAATAAAACATCTGAATAAACAAACAAAAAAAAAAAAACGCTGAACATTGACACTCAAGGTGGAGTAATGCTCTAAACAACCCTACGCAACGCGAATTACGGTGCGGACCCTATGTGAGAAACAGACGTCAGAGATGGAGCCGTCCTATTAATATAATTGCTATGTGTTAATTGTGGGGGAGAGGACTGTAAATGAGCAGTTATGGTAAAAGGTAAAGGAAATGACTGTGATTTGGTGATCTGGTTGGTAAAAATAGAAATGATGTAGCAGAGCTGGGTTTGACAGAGTAGCAGGAGTACCATGTCGTTATATTTTTAATTTTGTATATTATATATACTGGTATATTAATAATTTTTTTTAAATATTTTTCATGTTATTATTTTTAACACACAGCTGCATTAGTAGATGTCCTAACAAACTCAGCTTTACTACAAATCAATACGCAGAAAAAAATTAATCTTAGCGAACAAGATACACATAAGCCTCCCCCCACCTTGTAAACATGATGGTCTGGATAGACCCAATTTCTAATGGACCATCAATATCTGGATTTGGATATTCTACAATAAACTTTGCAGATAGCAGGCAGGTTTGTTTTTTTTTGTATAACTCAAAACTTTTTAGAAAGCTCAAATGTATGCAGATTCCAGCACGATCACGGAGGACGCTTGTAGTAGTTCAACACTTTTATTTCATGCGTAAAAAGTCACAAAACATGCAGCATATGGACATAAAAATGACCTACGCGTTTCGTCTGGTTAAGACTTAATCATGGTCTACCCACTTTTTAGGGTTCTCCATCAGATCACTCACCTCTGTTCAGCACTGACTTGAGTGGACAGCTCCTAAGTTGGGTCAAGAAGAAGAAGATAGGGAAGACAGGGACCTGCCGCTCAGTAGGTGTCGCTGAGTCCACTGATCCCCTGAGCTGGCTGCTTATGATCACATCCTCTGAATTAAGATATTTATCAGTCACGTGACCGGTCTACAAAGGGTTTAAGATCTCACAGGTGACTAGCGGAGACAATGACAAATGTTCACTCCTATCTGCCAGGACTCGGCTTCCAGCTGTCAAATTTCGACTGTTTTTACAGATCCTTGTCCTATACATGTGTTCTTTTAAAGATTAGTTCTGACCACCACTACTTTAGAAGACCCCCTCCCTAAAAGACCAATTTTTTTTAAATGTCCAATTTTTTTCCCTATTATACTCTTGAGGCCGCCCTCCTATTGTCACACCTTAAAAGACATTTTTTTCTGTGCGAAATTGGGCAGTTTACTCACAGAGATTGCACTGCAGATGTTACCTTTTATTTTGTTGGACTGCTGCAAGCGAAACTAAATAGTTTTAGGCTAGATTTTACAGATTTATCACTAAATGTATCGCTGGGAAATCATTCCCACATTTTAGGAAGATTTTCTGTGATTTTCTTGCAAACCTTCGGTCCTCTCTATTGTACTTTCTACCATGATTTTCCTCCTATGGGCAGTGATATCAAGATTTTTTTAAGTAAAAGTAAATCCCCAATAAAAAGCGTCTTTCCAGCGAACAAAAGATAAAGTTATAGAGGGTAGAATTAACTTCACTACACCCTTGCAAATTCTGGTTCCTGCTGAACTGCACTTCCAGGGTGTCTCCAATAAGGGGGAGGGGGAATTCTCAGCCAATTACTGAGACAGATCACTGCTAATCACTGATTGGTGGAATGGCCTCCCCCACTGCTTCCTGTGATGTAACACAGGAAGTTAAAAGAACTGGGCCACCAGAAGAGCGCCAATTGCAGTTTTTCTATTTTTTATTCTTCGGAAAACTCCTTTAAGACTGATGTTGTTTCTGAAAAGTGAATATTTCTCACCTGCGGTCCTAGCAGGTTATGCGCTATGCACTCCAAGGGTTGGTGAATATCCAAGCTAATTTGTTCCTCGTGTGTGAGAAACCTTCCAAAGCTGAAGCTACCACCTCCGGGAATGCTGAGGCTACTATTTCTGGGAACACCTAATATCCATGCCTAGGGCATTTTATATGGAGGACTTTGTGGATGCTAAAGCAATTGGGTTCTGAACTTTCTGAACTTTTTACATATTTTTGGATTGGCACCCAAACAGCCAATGTGGAAATATGTGTGGGTGGCGCCGGCCATTTATTATACAGGAAACCGAACCTGAACGAAAATGTTGGGTCTGCTCATCTCTAGAAATGACATTTAAAAGATATCATTCATGGCAATACAGGGGATCTGACACATCATACTCACCAGCTAATATAACCATGCACTTAGAGTCCTATAAATAGACACATAATACGATTTAGATGAGATCTCCCAACAGCAGATATGTGAGGTCAGGTGAATATGTCATACATTTCTGTAGTCAGAGTTCCACTTTAACTTAAGCTAAGATCAGAATTCATTTTATAGTTGGATAACTTTATAGTAACTACACAGAGACATAGGAAGCAAAGCAATATTTCCTCATCATTCTTAACAGCCCTCTTGGGTACAGAACATAGTTATATAGCAGTGATGGCGAACCTTCTAGTGGCCGAGTGCCCAAACTGCAACCCAAAACCCCCCTCATTTATTGTGAGGTGCCAAACAAAAATTAAAGCAGTAACTTATCGCTCCCTTTTCAACAACATTCAATCATATTGGCCTCCTGAGGACAGCAACAGCAAATTTTCATCATTTTAGCTTCTTCCAGTGTCCCTCTGTACACAGAGAAAATCGTGAGGCCGGCAGGAGGTTCTCCAAAGATAATTTGGCCCTGTCTACTCATTCTCCCTCTTCCTACAGTCCCAAATAGCAAAGTAAGTATCTAAATATCACTGAAAGCAGCATCTTTTAAGTTGCTTGGAACTTCAGGAAGATTCTTTGAATCCTGTCTGGTGTGCTGGGGAGTTGGCCTGAGTGCCCACAGAAAGGGCTCTGAGTGCCGCCTCTGGCACCCGTGCCATAGGTTCGCCACCACTGTTATATAGCATTCAAATAGTTGAAAAGTAAAAATAAGGAATGGGGAACCTTTCACTACAAAGTGGCATGTTAATTTTATACTGTTTTGGTTGCATTTCCTGCAATCTAATCTTAATCTGCATCTGGAAGACCCTTCTCAGCCTGAAACAAAAAATTTGGTCAAGGTCTTTAGACGCATTCACTAGATATGCTGTATACACCAAGAATAGACCAGGAGTGACACCTGGAGGATAGAGTGTGTATTACATGTAGTTGACATCAAATTCTGCTTATTATACGCTAGTGAATCATTCTGCATACCCTGCTATTCCATTACACAGGTCAATGGTCTTCTCAGATGCGTTCGACGTGGCCTTCTGTGGTCAGGGATATATTTTTTTAGCTACAGTTCTCATTGAAGAATACCTTTTCTGTGGGGGAAGACTGACCACTTCTGCTGCAATTAAAGCATCTTTTTAGGCTTCCTGCTCCTGTGTTCCCGTGTTCCTGCGTTCCTGTGTTCCTGTTCCCATCTGCCAGGACCTCCCTGTTTTGGACTTGACCTATCATCTCTCCTGTCTGCCCTGACCCTGTGCCTGAACCTGACCACAAGACTGTCTCCTGCTAAGGTACCTCAACCTCGGCTGCCACCGTGGGCTAGTCGCACCCGTGGAACGACCTACTGGTATCCCGCCGCAGCAAGACCATCCCGCTTTGCAGCGGGCTCTGGTGAAGACCAGGTGCCACTTAGATTCTGGCCCCGGGTGTCGGCTAGTACCATCTCCCGCGGTGGTCCAGAGGATACACTCATCCTGACAGTAACATCCGGCCATGGATCCTGCCGAGGTTACGCTTCCTTGCACGCCTGATCTTGCCACTATCGTGGTCCAGCAATCCCGGCAGATTGCCACACACGCAAAGATCTTTGACAAGTCACCGCCATGCTGCAACAGCTGCTAGCCACTCAGCATCAGCAACAGGTTCCTGAGACTGCTACGTGACTTCTGCCACCCCGGCTTGTCTTCCTCCCGCAGAACCCAGGCTACGGCGGTCTCTGCTTTCTTGGACTCCGGTTCTGCAGGGAACTTCATTGATTCCACTCTGGTCTCCCGACACCACATCCCTGTGGTCCCTTTAGAGAAGCCTCTGGTCATCTCCTTGGTCAGCGGTCAAATTCTCTCCTATCTCTCCTCTGCTGTACACATGTGTAATGGTCTACCTAGACGGCATCTTGGTGTTCTCTCCAGACATCGAGACCCACCAGTCTCACGTACGGCAAGTTCTTGGTCACCTACGGACTAATCGTCTCTACGCCTAGCTCGAGAAGTGTCTATTTCAACAGAGAAGCCTTCCTTTCCTAGCTTACATAATCTCAGACAAAGGTCTCCAGATGGATCTTGCTAAACTGTTTGCAGTTCTACAGTGGCCATGTCCAGAAGGTCTATGTGCTATCCAGAGTTTCCTAGGTTTCGCAAATTATTTCCGGCAGTTTATCCCACATTTCTCTACTCTGGTGTCTCCTATCGTGGCACTCACCTAGAAGGGCGCCAATCCCTGCCTCTGACCCTCAGCGGCTGAGGGCCTTATCAAGGTTTAATTCCACCTTTGCTTTGGCTCCTGTTCTCTGTAGGCCTGATACGGAGAAGCCCTTTCATCTAGAGGTGGACGCATCTTCCGTAGGTGCTTGGGCAGTGCTCACCCAGAAAGGGCCTATGGGCCGAACACTCACCTGTGGCTTCTTTTCCAAGACTTTTTCTCCCGCAGAGAGAAATTATTCTATTGGAGATAGAGAACTTCTGGCCATCAAGCTTGCCCTAGAAGAATGGCAATACCTTTTGGAGGGAGCTCGCCATCTGGTCTGCGTATGTGGACCAGCTCCCACCGGGCAAAACGTATGTCCGACGTGCCCTTTGGAAGGTTCTTCACCCACATCTTTCGGCTGCATGGACTTCCGTTTCACATCGTTTCGGACCAAGGGGTCTAGTTTGTCTCCCGCTTCTGGCGATCTCTATGTAATCAGCTGCAGGTGAAATTAGACTTCTCTTTTGCGTACCATCTGCAGTCAAATGAACAGGTAGAAAGAGTTAACTCTGGGCTGCTACCTTCGTCATTTTGTCTCTGCCCGTCAGGACGACTGGTCCACTTTGTTGCCGTGGGCAGAGTTCTCCTATAACTCTCTGGTCTCGGTATCTGCTGGTGTAGCCCCATTCTTTATTGTTTACGGATGAATTCTATGCCCACCGCTTCCTCTGTCCATTCCCTCTGATGTTCCTGCAGTGGAAGAATTGGTGCAGGACCTCAGTTCCTTCTGGGAACAGACTCGTCAAACTCTACTTCAGGCGTCTGCCAGCACCAAAACCCAGGCCGACAAGAGACGCATACCTCCTCCTATCTTCTTTCCTGGGGGCAAGGTCTGGTTGTCCTCCAGGTACCTCCGGCTGAAGATCCCCGGGTACGAGCTTAGTCCACGGGTCCTTTTGAGGTCCTGACTCGCATCAATCCGGTGTCCTACAAGCTGCACCTTCCTCCCACCAAATGCATCCAGAACTCCTTCCATGCCTCCCTGCTCAAGCCGAAGTGGGGGCATACTGTCATGGGTGGTCCCACGACCCATATTGCGTATCGCAGGCTCACCCGTGCCCCTCTGCCTCCTGTCTCAGTCCCATCCGCCGCGCGCACGTCTCCGACTCCTAGACTCCGACTCCGCACGCGGCCTGGCTTCACTGGATTTAAAGGGCCTACACGCCACTAATTGCCGCTGCTCATTTTCACAAATTCCATATAAGCTTCATGTACTATTGCTAGAACTGGCAGGGGACTCCTATGGGGACAGGTGTCAGGGCCTACCGGTGGGCCATTCCAACTCTGAGTGCAAGACATATGAAAGCTGCATACAGTTTGCAAAAAAAGACATGAAGGACTCCCAGACTTCGAGAAATATTGAGACAAAGATTGAATTTTTTGGTGTTAATTGTAAGTGGTATTTTTGGAGAGGACCAAGTGCTGCTCATCACCTGCCAAATACAATCCCAGCAGTGACACATGGTGCTGGCAGCATCAGGCTATGGGGGCAGGGACAGGACTGGTTGCAATTGAAGGAAACATGAATGTGGCCAAGTACAGAGATATCGTGGATGAAAACCTCTTCCAGAGTGCTCTGGGCCTCAGACTGGGCCGAGGTTCAGCTTCCAACAAGACAATGACCCTAAGCACACAGCTAAAATAACAAAGCACAGGCTTCAGAACATCTCTGTGACCTAACTGGCCCAGCCAGAGCCCCGACCTAAACCCAAATGAGCATCTCTGGAGAGACTTGGAAATGGCTTCCACCAACGTTCACCATCCAACCTGAGAGAACTGGAGAGGATCTGCAAGGAGGAGGCAGAGGATCCCCAAATCCAGGTGTGAGGAACTTGTAGCATTTCCAAGAAGACTCCTGGCTGCACCAGCTCCAAAGCTGCTTCTACTCAATACTGAGCAAAGGAGCTGAATACTTATGACCATGTGATATTTCAGTTTTTCTTGTTTAATAAGTAAGCAAAAATATCTACATTTCTGTATTTTTTCCTGTCAAGATGGGGGCAGATTGCACATTAATGAGCGGGAAAAAAAACGTACCAATGCAATGAAACAAAGAGTGAAAAATTTTAAAGGGTCTTAATACTTTCTATACCCACTGTATATCAAATTTATATAGTTATTATTACACCTTTATACCCAGACATTGTGCAGTGTCAGGGTTTGGCACTGCAACTCCACCATTCATCTGAATGAGTCTAAGCTGCATAATGATAACATGACAGGATGAATGGATCATAGTCACAACAAAAAAGAGTCTGAACACTAACTTAAGTTTGCAGCCCCTTCAATCAGATAATAAGTAAGGCCGGAAATTAATCTTCAGGTTGTCCAGATTAAAGCCAATATTGTTAATAATTATTTCCATTTCCATTTTTTATTATATTTTTTAACATACATATAAATAAAGATTATTATAGCAAGTTGCCAATTTAGCATACCCAGACAAATATGTTATGTAAATTTAAAGGGGCTGTCCACTTTCATATATAATGTATACCTAATGTACTTTTTGCTCGCTAGAGGTTAAATCTGCCAAAGTAATGTAAGTCTCAGATCACCAACCAGATCAATTCTTTAGATGGAAAACCAATACTTCATTCAATGTGAATCCATTTTCTATATTTTTTTTTAATAATCTTGATAAACCCACTCACAGTTTTATTTGCTTGAATTTCAAATAAAAGGGGAATAACATCAAAATTGCAAAGAAAAATCATATCAAAGAAGCTGAAATGGAACCGAAAATCTTGCGTGGCTATCAGGCTTTACTTTACTCTGTCTTTAGAAAATATTCTATATCTACATAATGCCATGACCTCTGCACAGAAAAGGTTAACAGATGTTCCACAGAACTAGTCCCCATCTCATCGTGTCTCCCCAGGGAGAGCTGAATGTTCTCATGTTGTAGTGTACATGGCTGGCCGCCATTAATGTCCCTTGCCATTACTAGTGCTGCTGGGTCTGTATACATTGTATAACATTTGCTGTTCATCATTTATCTGGTAGTATAGTGTAGGACAGACATATAAGATATCCACATAGAGAACGTGGCACACACCAAAATGAATTTTATGATTTTATTTCAGTGAATTTTTCACATAGCATAGCCTTCACCGTGGTATACGATCAAAAGGAATACAAGTTACACAGATCAAAGTACAGGCAGTCCCCGGGTTACATACAAGATAGGGTCTGTAGGTTTGTTCTTAAGTTGAATTTGTATGTAAGTCGGAACTGTGTATTTTATCAGTGTAATCCCAGCCAGAACTTTTTTGGTCTCTGTGACAATTGGATTTTAAAAATGTTGGGTTGTCATAAGAATCAATGTTAACACTAAAGCTTCATTACAGACACTTGTGATAACTGTTATAGCTGATCATTGTAGCCTAGGACTAAAGTACAATACATTACCAATATCCAGGGGTCCGTTTGTAACTAGGGATCGTATGTAAGTCGAATGTTCCTAAGTAGGGGACCGCCTATAATTTACGACATTTCGGTCTGGCCGATGCGATGGGGGAACCACATATGTGGTGAGGTTCCCCCATCGCATCAGCCAGATCGTACTTGACAAAGGTCGAGATGACCAAAACGTCATAAATTACTTTGATCTGTGTAACTTGTATCCCTTTTGATAGCATAGCCTTCACCGTGGTATACAATGTGAAAAAAATTCACTGAAATAAAATCATAAAATTCATTTTGGTGTGTGCCATGTTCTCTATATGGAGTAAAACAGATTGAGAATCCTACATTGAGCACCACCTACCAATAGAGTGCGGTCACTATTGCTCTACGTGAGACCAGGGGCGGACTGGCCATTGTACCCACCGGGAATTTTCCCGGTGGGCCGGTCGGTCCTGGGCCGGTGTGGGGCCGGTCCGGAGCTGGTGCGGGGCCGGTCCGCACTCCCTACAACTTTTCATCTAATCTATAGTACCTGCATCGTACGATCGTACAATGCAGTTACTATTGATTAGTACACAGACGCAGCGCAGCACCGCTGCTTCTGTGTCTGTGTATAAAGGGCAGCTACACAGGTCGCGCAATTGACGTCATTGCGCGACCTGTGTAGCGTGGAGGAGGCTGGCACTTACCGTGTCAGCTGTCCGGCCCTCCCTGCAGCTCCGCGGCTTGGTGTTGAGGCGCGGAGTAGTGACGTCACTATCCCGAGCCTCTACATCAAGCCACAGAAGACCGAGGGAAGAAACCTGTGCGTAAAAGGGTGAGTATGATGTTTTGTTTTGTTTTGTTTTTAATGATAGAATGGGGACAATAATTATTTCTGGGGCGGGAGGGGGGTGCATTAAGGCTGGCAGGGGGCATAAATTATAGGTCTGGGGCAGGGGGGGGGCATTAATTATATGTCTGGGGCGGGGGGGGCATTAGGGCTGGCAGGGTTCATAAATTATATGTCTGGGGCAGGGGGGGCATTAATTATATGTCTGGGGTGGGGGGGGGGTGCATTAAGGCTGGCAGGGGGCATAAATTATAGGTCTGGGGCAGGGGGGGCATTAATTATATGTCTGGGGCGGGGAAGAGGGCATTATTCTATATCTGGGGCTGGTAGGGGGCATAAATTATATGTCTGGGGCGGGGGGGGGGCATTAATTATATGTCTGGGGCAGGGGGCATTATTGTATATCTAGGGCTGGCAGGGGACATACATTATATGTCTGGGGCGGGGGGAGGGCATTATTCTATATCTGGGGCTGGTAGGGGGCATAAACTATATGTCTGGGGCGGGGGGGGGGGGGGGCATTAATTATATGTCTGGGGCAGGGGGCATTATTGTATATCTAGGGCTGGCAGGGGGCATAAATTATATGTCTGGGGCAGGGGCATAAATTATATGTCTGGGGCGGGGGGGGCATTATTGTAAATCTAGGACTAGCAGGGGGCATTAATTCTACATCTGGGGCTGGCAAGGGGCATCAATTATATGGTGGGGGCATTATTGTATATCTGGAGCTGGCAGGGGGCATTAATTATATGTCGGGGTCATTATTCTATATCTTGGGCTGGCGGGGGCATTAATTATATGTCTGGGGCGGGGGGGCATTATTCTATGTCTGGGGCAGGTTGGGGCCATTATTCTATGTCTGGGGTATGCTGGGGTATTAATTCTATGTCTGGGGCAGGCGGGTGCCATTAATTCTATGTCTGGGGCGGGCTGGGGCCATTAGTTCTATGTCTGGGGCGGGCTGGGGCCATTAGTTCTATTTCTGGGGCAGGCTGGGGCCATTAATTCTATGTCTGGGGTAGGCTTGGGCCATTAATTCTATGTCTGGGGTAGGCTTGGGCCATTAATTCTATGTCTGGGGTAGGCTTGTGCCATTAATTCTATGTCTGGGGTAGGCTGGGGCCATTAATTCTATGTCTGGGGTAGGCTGGGGCCATTAGTTCTATTTCTGGGGCAGGCTGGGGCCATTAATTCTATGTCTGGGGTAGGCTTGGGCCATTAATTCTATGTCTGGGGTAGGCTGGGGCCATTAATTCTATGTCTGGGGTAGGCTGGGGCCATTAATTCTATGTCTGGGGTAGGCTGGGGCCATTAATTCTATGTCTGGGGTAGGCTGGGGCCATTAATTCTATGTCTGGGGTAGGCTGGGGCCATTAATTCTATGTCTGGGGTAGGCTGGGGCCATTAATTCTATGTCTGGGGTAGGCTGGGGCCATTAATTCTATGTCTGGGGCAGGCTGGGGGCATTAATTTTATGACTGGGGTAGGCTGGGGGCATTAATTTTATGACTGGGGTAGGCCGGGGCCATTATTATTACACCTGGGTCATAGTCGGAGCTCTATCAATACTGGGGTGGAAGTGGGGGGTTAAGGAGGTTAAAGGTGAGAAAGAAGAAATACATTATCCTTACACTATGGGGTACTATTTGTGTGGTACTAATATTGTAGGGGGCTCTATTACAGTATTTGGGGCACAGTATTGGTGGTAGCAGAAGAAGGGACAATGGGAAAGTGCAGAACATAAGACGTCTGTGTGGTAAACTCTGCAGGAAAGCTGTGTACCTGGAGGAAGAGACAAGGAGATGGTGGAACTAATGGAGAAGAGGAACGAGCACAATCCGGGGAGACGTCACCTGATGTCACTGGATGCAATAGGTGAGGATCTCATGTGTTTTCTGTAGCTGTATATGATAAATACTGATTTTTTGCATGTTCGCTTCTGTGTATATATGTAGTATTATAGTAGTTATATTCTTGTACATAGGGGGCAGTATTATAGTAGTTATATTCCTGTACATAGGGGGAAGTATTATAGTAGTTATATTCCTGTACATGGGGGACAGTATTATAGTAGTTATATTCTTGTACATAGGGGGCAGTATTATAGTAGTTATATTCTTGTACATAGGGGGCAGTATTATAGTAGTTATATTCTTGTACATAGGGGGCAGTATTATAGTAGTTATATTCTTGTACATAGGGGGCAGTATTATAGTAGTTATATTCTTGTACATAGGGGGCAGTATTATAGTAGTTATATTCTTGTACATAGGGGGCAGTATTATAGTAGTTATATTCATGTACATAGGGGGCAGTAGTATAGTAGTTATATTCTTGTACATAGGGGCAGTATTATAGTAGTTATATTCCTGTACATAGGGGGCAGTATTATAGTAGTTATATTCCTGTACATAGGGGAAAGGTATATAAGGCTTACCGGGTCGTGTGTTTGCATCATTTACTGATCGACAGGTCACATTCTTTGCACATCAGATTCACTTACTAGTAAAAGATGTTCTTGTTTTGCGTTAAGGCCATCTACCAACAATTTGTCTGTTATAACCCCACCCACATTTTCTGACCACACCCCCTTGTTTTGACTCCGCCCATAAAATGGGGCCACTTTTACAGTTTTTTCCAGGGCCATTTTAAATTCCCAGTCCGCCCCTGCGTGAGACATATAAGATATATCATGTATAGGGTCAATCTAGGTATGGTTTGTAGTATTGATGGTCAAATTTGAAGTCTCGTCTATATAGATGCTTCCGATTGTTGGATCCAGAAGCATATCTTCTGAACTATGGTGTATACTGTGTAAGAGGACCCCTACCGACTAAGTGCCATTTGTAATACGGTGGAGGGGCTTAAATCCCTAAAGCTGAAAACCCTGGGAACTCCAGGGGGTCTTCTTGTAGGTCTTCCGGTTTCAAGCAGCAGTTCAGTTAAAAACTTGGAAGCACATGGGGTGATGGGCGCATGACCACAAGCTGAGTGCCTGGAGGATGCCAACAAGTCATTCTGCTTTGGTCATGGGGACGTTTATTTTATAGCATCAATTGAAGGAGTTTAATCTTCATGGGGAAGATGTCTGAATAGTGGAACCACATAATTAAAAGAACAGGACTCCCATGTAATATCTGAAAGGAGAGGTGGATGTATGGGCACTACACCACTTCATCTCTATTAGAAGACATGTACAATTCTCAACTATCATTGGCCACAAGTTATTATTAACGTATCTTTTATCAACAGGAAAGATAATAAGTTACAAATTTTACACAGTTATGTTGCTTCCTTAGTGTATCATCAGTGTCGGACTGGCATGTGTTGGGCCTACCAGAGGTGGTAATCACTTCAACCATAAAATACCATGCGCCATGACTGCGGTAATCTTCTTATATTTGTTATCCATGGTCTCCTAAAATCAACTTTTAAATTTATGCTAATGAGTCAGAAAGACATTGGACGTGTTACCAAATCCCCTTTGCGCAATAGCTTCACAGGCTGTTACACTGTAAGCAATAGTGTTGAGTGGACCCGAACCCAAACCAACCACCATTAGAGGGGATTGTCAAAACCCTCCCCAAAATGGCGACGGCCGCCAGCAGGTTAGTGCCGATGTCCTACACCCGCAGGTAATTTAAATGTTGCTAGTGACTTTTCCATTTAAACTGTTATCGCCCGCAATCGGGGACAAATCACAGGCGTTACAGGTTGGGTGCCGAATGTTATCGCATAGAGTGAGAGGGGGAAGTGCATCTGCGCAGTGTAACATCCTGTGAAGCTATAACCTAACGGGGCTTTGCTAACACCAACCAGAGCCCTTTTGGCTTATACTTATAATTTTTAAAGTGTATTTTAGAAGGAAGGAAGAAATGGATAACAGATATAAGCAGATGACCACAGTCACTGGACCTATTAGTAATGGCCCTGGTTTATCATGATGGGTTTTGATTTCCTTTGTATCTGTTATGACTCTGGGTGCAGTGTGCTGTGTAGTCGGCCATTACTGAGCAGCGCTGCGCATGCGCACACCAGGGCTCCTTTTGTTCCCAGTTCCAATGCTCTGGTCCCTGGTAACAGAGCACAGGTTACCCCAGCAACAGCATCCCTGCGCCTTAGTAACGACGTCGGGCGCCGTGACGTCAGCTCGCTCTTCCGCCGTTCTCTCCTTGGTAACCGCCCAGGCCGGCGGCAGCTTCTCTGTTCTCTTCCGGACAACAATAATGGCGGATAGCGCGGAGCCCCCGTCCCCAGTGGCCGGCAGTGACGGCTCCCAGCGGCTCCTCTTCTCCCATGACCTGGTGTTCGGCGCGTACAGAGGGCAGAGCCGGTTCGGCCTGGTGCGGCTCATCCACGGGGAGGACTCAGAGAGCGAAGAAGAGGAGGTTGTGGAGGAAGAAGAGGCCGGCGGGGGCCGGAGGAAGGGAGGAGGCGGAGCGGCTGCGGGGGAGCAGGGCAGCCCGGGCTCGGACACTGCCGGGGGGGAGGCCAGCAGGTTCGGGCCCCTGAAGCGCGGCTACGTGCGGGTGCAGTGGTACCCAGAGGGCATCCGGCAGGACGTCAAGGAGACCAAGGTAACGGACTGCGCAGTGATCGGGCGGATCGCTCCTACCCATCACCATCATAGCTAATGATCCTACTACAAAACATCGTGATCTGCCCCAATATTGTGGTTGATGGGGACAGGGATTACCGAAATGATAGGATTAGAGAGGCATCTATGGAGATTATATGTGCATTGTGCCATTTAGTGTACATGCTACAGATCCCATCATACCCTGATAACTATAATAGAGATTACTAGAATGACCGGATTACCAAAGGTTCCCTCAGATTATACACAATTGGAAACCATTGCCTTTACTGTGACACTAGTCTCAGATGCAGGGGATACCGGGTATCACTGTGAGATTACAAGAATAATGGGATTATGGAAGAAGATGATCAGATTATATATTATATATCTATAAAACGTCTGTATTCCCGTCCTGTCGTGGTGAAAATACATTCCCTGTAGAATAACCAGATTATCACAGGTTTCGTCAGATCAGAAATAATTTCCACGGTGGTCAGTAAAATCTGCATTGATGGTGGCACTACAAATCTCAGCTGCAGACTATACAGGGTATTACATTGAGATTATGGAACAATGGGATCAGATTATAATTGATTTCTCTTTGGTGCAGGGGACCGCAACCATCCTTATTTCTGTACATCACGGTATAACTGTATGTTATTTTGGAGGGATTATTAGAATAGCCAGATTATCATGGTCAGATTAGACCTGATTCCTATGGTGGTCAGCAAATATTCCCAGCTGCGGTGACACTACAATTACCAGCATGCCCTGACCTCCACAGGGAATTTATTGGAGTGAACTAGAGATTACTGCAATAATGGGAGTGTGAAAGGATTCATCAGATTATAGATGGTTCCTATTGTGGTCAGCAACCATTACCATTAATATGACTACAAATCTCAGCCGCAAGCTATACTGGGTATTTGAGATTACTGGAATTATGGAACAATATGGTTATTATAGATGATTCCTATTTTTAGCAACCATCTTCATTCCTGGTGTTGTGACATGACACCTATAACTATTAGTAGAATAACTGGATTATGAAAGATTTGGTCAGATTATAGATATTCCTATGGTCGTCAAACATTGCCATCTGCAATGTGACACTACAACTACCAACATGCCCTGACAAAGGATTGGTCAGATTATAGAGGCTTCCGATGTTGGAGCAAGATATGGCAAGGTTTATTAGTCATTGGTATGTAACTATAACTCCCAGCATGCCCTGCCAGCCCCACACTATACAGGCTATTTGTTCAGGATTACTAGAATACAGGATTATGAAAGCTTTGTTGGAATTATAGCATATTGCTGACATTGGATGTGCCAAGAGTCAGAAGCCGTCGTTGTGAACTACAACTCCCAGCATGCTCTCAGAGGGTTATATAGGATGGCCATTGCAGATAAGCAGAATTCGGGGATTATTTGAGACTGCAACGCTACTTCAAACATTGTGTAACTGTGTGTCAGCATGCTGGGAGTTGTAGTTCCACAGCAGCATGATTATTCTTCCCTAGGCCCTGTAATTTAGTTATTGGACATCCACGTAGTTGACCACTATATCCTCCCTATTTCCTGGTTGTATAGTGGTATTTATATGTTCTGTATGCTTTTTTTATTTCCATTGGGGTTTATGCCAGACCCAGAAAGCAGGGCCGCCCGTCTGCCAATGACACTTGCCGGGGGGCTTTCACTGGCAATTAGCTGGGAGGATGAAATCCCAGGGGCGACTACTAAATGTCAACCTTTGGCTTGTGAATCTGGATGGTGCAGATTACGTGTACGTATGAGGTCACACACCCCGGCCTTTATGCCTGTGACAGATGGAGCAGATTGGATGTCATTACACAGATCCCCTATAGATCACTTCCCGTTAGGGATACAATAGGTCTAATGTTAGAAGATGGGGAGGAAGCGGTTAACAGACTGGGTGGGGGATAACGGTACATTGCAGTGCACGCCGATAACATGGGTGTGCGGAAACCTCCACATCAATAGAGGCAGCGTCTGCCCTCCTCCTGTCCTTATGTGCAGCCTCATGAACATGATGATTTACACACTGCGCCGCTCCAGGATTAGTTATTATTCATACATTAATATTTTATCACTGTCTTCTTCACGTGCTGCGCCGCTTCCTTACAAGACCACCCCCTGTGTCTGAGCTCCTGCTGGGGTCCTGATCCCATAGATCTCTATGCATTATATCCACCTCCCCTTCAGCCCCCAAAACACAGGGTTCTCAGGAATGAGACCCCTTTAAGATAGGAATATATCAGGGGTCCTACAATGGAGCCTTGGCACCAAACTTGTGGTACCTTTCGCTAGAGGGTGTTTATACTTTTATGCTATGATTTTGTGCAGTGGACTGTATGATTATTGCATTGAAGAAATTTGGGTTTGCAAAATTTTGTGACATTTTCAATGATTTCAAAGAGTCCAGATTACTCCGCCCACACACAGTGATCGACAGCTGTCTGTGTACAAATACTGATATTGTGAAAGCTGTCAATCACGGTGTGTGGGCGGGTCAATCACGGTGTGTGCATGGGGTAATCGGGACTCAGTATGTTTTAGGAGTCCTGTCAATCTTTACTTTCGTCAGAAATCCTGTTACAAATTTCCATGTAGGTTGTGATTACAGTGACAGCTGTCAAGGTTTACTGTGGGGAGGTAAACATTTGGAGGGTGTATAATAGACAGGTACCTTGTGTATAAATAGGTCTTCATGTTGAGCTATTATAGGAAGCGTCCGCTCTGTTCTCTCCCAGCTCTAAGTTTTGGAGTGCTGCAGGTAACCACAGGAATCGATGGGCTCCCATTGATTTTACAGCGTGTCCGGCAATGCTTTGTTTCTCCCACAGTGACATTGCATGAAAATGAATATTATACACTGCAGATACATCTGCAGACCCCCACGGGCACCTAGTGGTGGGCGTCTGCAACCAGTGGTCAATACACGGTTATCACTAAGCAAACACTTATTTCTTATCAGTGTATGTTTGCTGGGGGTCTGATCACTGGATGAGGGTCCTGGGGCGCCCATTCTGAGGAGTTTTCTTAACTAAAAGAGGAAAAATGACATTAGTACCCTACAGAGTTAGGTGTGTCTGTGCCTTACACTGCTTTGCATACACCTCCTTACTGGAAGCGACTCCTGTCTCCTTGCTTAGGTCAAGCAGGGTCATAATCAGTCCCTCTTTTCCCATCCTTAGTCATTAGGCTCCCAACCTTCCATGTCAGGTCCCTGTACAGTTACCAGTCCAGGAATTTTGGCTGAGCCACATGCCAGGTCACTCATCTGTGCCAAGTGCCTCTTAGTTGGAATATTGTAATTCTTCATCTCTCCTGTGAGGGTGCTGTAGGGATATTCCACAGATTACGGCTGATCGCTGGAGGTTCCACCAGTGGCTTATTCTATAGGTGGACAGGAGGTCTTCTAGGGGGTGGTCTTATCATAGAGGTTGGCAAATTTGCATTTATGATAGTACTTGGGAAATTGACAATGGGTGGGCTTCTAAAAGAGGGAGGAGCCTTAGGAGTCCTGTAGAGTGATTGTACCTTTATCAGTCCAAGGGTCGCATTGTCAGACCACACAAATTTAGGGGGCCGCAGTAGTAACCAGCACCCTAGATGTGCCAAAAACGAATACAGACCCCAGAGCAGACTACAAATACAAAGCCAAAACCAGACGATAATTCTGGATACCCCTCTCCAGAGCAGACATATAATACTGAAGACCCCAATGCAGACCTTTAATACAGGAGAACCCCTCCCTCCCAATAGCAGATGTATAATAGTGGAGACCCCAATGCAGGAGACAAGACAACCCCATATGTTGTGTTTGCAGGGTAATTGGAGCATGATAGGAGTTTTCTGTGCAGCGGTATGGCACGTGTTCACACAGGGAGGGTGGGGTGCTCTCCTCTGATGCAGTTTGCCTGCATTGTATACTAGGAGTGTTCTGGCAGGAGGCCCATGTGTTCAGCTCTAGCAGCGCCAGGACTTTCACACATAGGAATGACTATGAGTAACGCAGTCAGCAGTTCTAGAGAGAACCGGCCAGATAATGGGGAGCTGCTCACCTTTTTGTTAGGGTTGTAAAAAAGAAGCCATTGTATATGTAGGATGTCATGGGTTACTATAGTGAGGGGGGTATTGTGCTGTCTACTATGTTCTGAGAAGTTCCTATGTGAACAGCGTCGGACATGACCCCCACCTAGAGTTACGAAGGTCATATGGCCACTGATATCTACACATTAATCTCTATGGGTGACATCGCTACCTGTGACCATAAACAGAAGTGGATTGAGTCTGCCATATGCCCTGGGCTGTATAAATATTATAGCCCCTACAAGTCTGAAATCACTCCCTACATCTGTTACTCGAATCAGCTTCTGATGGAATAGAGGATGTGTCCCTTCTGCCTGATTTCAATCTGCAGTTTTAGGACCTTTGAAAGACATTCAAAGGTCCTGAAATGACTCTTGAATACGTGTGTATTTAGAGTAGGAACAGATTAGGAGGATTTCATTGGTGAAGCTGCTTCTCAGTATAAAATTTGGTGTGTGGTTAGAGTGATCATGGGCCCCCTAGAAAGTTTGGGCCCCAGGTTACCGCCCAAGCCACCTATATTATAGTCATTACTGTCCATACATCTATACCCAGTATTTAGTACCCCTATATGCAAATTACAGTGTCCTCTCTGGTACTACACAGGAATGCACTGCGACTTACCTAGGCAGGTGTGATAAACTGCTCGTCTCTGCTTCATCTGTATGAATCGCTACCTATATATAGAAGATGACTGTCCTGTTATTGACTTGTTTAATCTCAAAGGAAATTTGAGATTCCCTTATCCCTTTGAGATATCCCTTAGGATAGGTCAGCATTACATTGGGGGGTGTCCAAAACATATTACCATTGATGGCCTGTGTAGGACAGCGCTTAAAGGGGCTGTCAAACCCTTGAAAGTATTCCCTATCCATAGGACCCGCGATGAGCTTCAGTTCATTGGAGTCCTGGCCACAGATCATGAGGATGGGGTCCTCTGTCTCTTATTCGAAGTGAGCATTGGTGACACTAGCACATTGCCTCGATGTTGATGATAAAGTACAGGACCCTATTCCTGTGATTTGAGGTCCCAGTGGAAGCCCAGAGATTGAACACTTCTTACTTGCCCTGCGGATAAGTCATTATGGGGGGACCACCTATATAAGTTTCATCACTGCTATATAACTCTTCTTTTTTTTTTGTCTTGCAGCTGAAACTAGAGGACAGGTCATTGGTGCCCAGAGATGTTGTGCGTCGCTTAAGTTCAAAGGTAACTATTTGTCCATTGCTAGTGCACCAGATCTGCATGTGCTGTATTTTCTGAATACTTGAGGATTCTCCTTGTTGCTCCATTACAGGACAGTCAGTGCGGCACAGTCATTGATGTGAACATAGATTGTATGGTGAAAGTTGTGGGGACAAACTGCTTCCTTAATCCCATTAACAGCAAGGACCTGCAGCACATATGGGTAAGATGTCTTGAACTTGTCCTATATGATAAAGCTGTCTACATGTATAGGTATATACTTGTCATGTGACTGCTCCTGTCAGCTGTATTCAGCATTACCCCATGCTGGATGTGGGTCAGATACCATGGGATCCATTACAGAACTCCCCCTGCCTAATCTTTCTCATCCTCTACGTTGTCTTTGCAGCCCATCATGTATGGAGATTACATTGCATATGACTGCTGGTTGGGCAAAGTTTATGACCTGAAAAACCAAGTAATCCTAAAATTATCTAATGGAGCCAGGTAGGTGTATTTGTGAATCGGGTCCTTGTCCGGTCATGTGATATCTGTCATTCTCTGTGGTGTTAATGCCTGTTATTCTCTTGTTACAGGTGCTCCATGAGCACAGAAGATGCCTCTAAGCTGTATGACGTCTGTCCCCAAGCCAGTGACTCGGTAACTATTCTCCCTCTATTATAGCATCACAGCTTGGTGACCTCTTCCAGAAAAGGGGTGATGCAGGATGTCTGACACTAGTGACCAGTGGAAGGATAGATCATTAGTTTCAAAGTCACAGAAAAATTTTAGGGATAGATCAGCCAATGACATTTTTGGTAAAAATTGTTTAAAAAAAATTCCCTACATTTCAATGATGATGTTTCAACGCAGACATGTTGACATGTTCTGGACATCCCCTTTAATGCACAGTAATGTAATTACATCAATTAATTTCTAATCTAAAGACTCTGCTGTACATGTAGACTGTGTATATAACAAAATCTGACTGGTAGGGGCTGACCCCAGCACTGATCATCTGTTCATCTCTGATGTATACAGAGGGTCACTGTGTCCCAGTATCATCCAGCCGTGCTCCCATTCACTTTCATTGACCGCAGTGACTGTGGTTGAGGCCTCTGGTTGATACAGTTACAAGGGATCAATCTGCTCTGTCCCTCTGTATAAGGGTACTGATCAGTGCATTGGCCAAGTGTTGGATCAGTGTGAACGGGCCACTAAAGTGAAATTTTAGGTTTTCCCGTATCCTCATAACTAGCAGATTGGTGGGAGGCCCAGTGGTGGAACTTCCACAGATCACGATAACAGGGGTCCATTGTACCCCAGGTGAACAGAGTGGCCAGTGGCACATGCACCTGTTACTCTATTCATCTTTGGTTTATGGAGATTCATAAACAATGAATGGAGCAGCGGTGCACATGTACGACCTGTCGCACCATGCGTTTGGGGTAGAGGGGTTTCTGAATGTCCGACCCCCAATATTATAATATTAAAGATCAATCCAATGGACATCTTATTCTTGAGAATCCCCGACCCACAAATAATTCTGCTACTCAAAGGTTTAATTGTGTATGAACCATCAAACTCTACAATAAGAGCAAATGGCTGTATGTGTTCCTCTCCGCTCATGTTTGTCTCTGTTCATACTTAGGGCCTGTTTTTTGATGACTCTTATGGCTTCTACCCTGGGCAAGTGCTCATTGGTCCTTCCAAAGTCTTTTCTAACGTTCAGTGGCTATCTGGCGTCAAACCCGTCCTGAGCGCCAAGAGTAAATTTCGTGTGGGTGTTGAAGAGGTGCGTACTATAAGGTCCAATTTTTCTCCAACCTCTACTGCCCCCTATCTACAAGGCTGTACGCTGCATGCCTGCAGTCATGTTCTTGGTGTTTTCTGCTTACTAACATGTACCTTCACATCACATCCGCCATACATTCATCTTCTCACAGTATCTTGTTGTGCTCTATCCAGGTGCAAGTAACAGATCTGAGAGTAACCTGGATTACAAAAAGCTTTTGTCTTGGGGGTACCGATTCTATGGACCCACCATCGTCTGTTATAACACAAGAAAACTTGCACAAGTGAGTAGTTGCTGCTGTGTGTAACCATGTCTTTATTTCCCACTGTATAATGATCATGTTAAGGCTACAATCACACAGATGTGTACCCACCGTACCATAGCACACGTCGGCGCTGGGGAGAGGAGGAGGGGATGAGCGCTCGTTACCCCTGCCCCTCTCCATAGTAATATATGGTGCACAGCGCCGTATCCCGGTGAAAGATGGGGGGCTTGTCCTATATTTCTCCCGGCTACAGAGCGGTACGGTGCCGCACGCCCATTGCCTGCTATGGGGGACGTATATACACTGTATATAAATCCCCCATACGTGTGTGTGAATATAGCCTAAAGGAAATCTACCATCACAATCCACCATGATAAATCAGGGACACTTACTCATAGATTCTCAAATTTGTTATCCATGGCCTCCTTCCTTCTAAAATCAACTTGTAAAATGTTGCTAATGAGCGCTTCCTGCTATATTCTGTGCTGAGGGAGCAGGGTGAGACAGTGTAAGCCAGATCAGAGGGGCTTGGGTACCCGCTCAAACTCGTTGGCATCATTCTGAAAGTTGATTTTAGCAGGAAGTCATGGATAACAGCTATAAGAAGACATTACCCCTGGTTTATTATGTTGGATTTTGATGGAAGATTTCCTTTTCATGTGACAGCTCCTTTGGTATGTTCAGCATGCCGTCTATTACAACATCCATGCGCCCTCTCCCTCATACATAGATGTGTGATGTATGGCATAACACCTTGACTTCTTGCCATGAATCTTTGCATTTAAATGTTCACTTTCTTTTGGTTTATCCCTTCTGATCTTTGTGTCGGTGTGCTCAAATTTCCTCTTCCCAAAACATAATAGTATATCACACAAGATGGGACAATCTCTTCCTGCCCTTTGCTTGTATTGGGATTGTTAGCTAAGCACATGGGGAAGAGAAACCTACTGTGACCATACTTATATTATGGGAAAGTATTTAGTTAAGCTTATTGTGTTATTTTTTTATTTTTTATTTTTTTCCCTTTAAAGGGAGTTTGTCACCAGATTTTACCCAATTAAACTACCAGTCCCCTAAGGTAGGTGGGTGAAATGTCCTTTCTAGAATTCCCTCTTGTTTATGAACTTCAGTTTAACTTTTATGAAAATGAGTGAAAGGAAATCTACCATTAGATTTCATGCATTATAACCAAATATACCTTAAAAATACTGTAGCTACACTGATGCAGAAACATATCTTGCTCAACTTGGGGATTAAACAAGATATGTTTCTGCATCAGAGTAGTTACAGCATTCCCATGGCATGTTTGGTTCATAATGCATGAAAGCAAATGGTAGATTTCCTTTAAGTCCTATTTTGACTGAGATAAATCCTTTCAGATGCCCCCATTTTCAGTTCTGTAGCGCCTAGAACATGGTGCTAGTTTCATATTAAAGATAAGAATTTATCCTTTAGACCCCATGTGGTTCTGTGATACAGAAAACAGGAAATACAGACTAGATTGGTGGGAACCAGATCTTTATCTGCATCTCTCATTTTAAACTGTCTGTATCTCTGGTTATGTAGATCACAGAACCACATGTCTGACGCAATCTGATAGATGAGATTCTTTAATGTGACACCAGCAGAGATGTTTCTGCTGATGTGAAGTGACACTCCCCTTTCAGCCTCTAAACTTGACTCCTCTCTGGCGGAAATATGGCTCTTCTCTGCTCATTTTCACATGACTTGGTCTTTGGAGGAGATTTTTCTTATAGATATGCAGTTGAGATTTCACATAAAAGAGAAAATTCTAGAAAGGACATTTCATATCGTTTCTGAGGAGGCTGGTAGTTAAATGGGATAAAAGTGGGTGACTGAACTAAGAGAGGGTCTACCTATTGCTTTTTAACGAGAAGCCCCTCATCTAGCAGATTATGATAACGGGGAGCCCTGCCATAAGATGGGGGAATGCCTGTCTTTGCTCACTTCTGTTCTTGCAGTGTCCAATCAGGGGAATAAAGTGCTTGTAATGCATGCATGATGGAAGGTCCCTCTGAATTTTTCCCTTTTTGTTAGAATTTATTACATTTTGTATGTTTTCACGTTGACTCTCAGAATCCAGAACACTAATTCTGATTTCTCTGTTTCCCATATATAAGGGTAAAGAGGCTCGGCTCGTTTGACCACACACAGCGGCAGCTGGGAGAACGCTGTCTGTACATTTTCCCTACCATTGTAGAACCCACCAAAATCCTATGTGAAAGCTTAAAGAATTGTCTCCTTGGGGAGGTGACTAGTTCTCGAAAGGTATGTAGTATTTAGGTACTTGATATCTTGAACTCCGGCTCAATGCTGATTCGTTGAATTATACCTTGTGCAGGGCCTTTAAGGGAGGAGCATCACCTGCACCATGCATTATTCAATGAATTGGCTTTGACTGGAATTCTCCTATTAAAGGGAACCTGTCATCAGAAATTGGCCTAATAAACTATTACCAGTATGTTATCTAGTAACTTTACACCTTCCAAATTAAGTTTTTTTTCATCATTCAGAAAATCTACATTGCTGTGAGATGTAAATTGGTTGTAAAAAGTCAAGGAGGCGGAGAATTTAGCAATGAAGTCACCACTGATAGCCTCCTGTGATTATTAACCCCTTCCCACAGATGCTTTTTTTTTTTTTCAATTTTGCGTTTCCATTTTCACCACCTACAATAAAAAAAAAAAAAATCTAGCTTTTTAAAAAAAATTTCCATATGAAGTGCTGTGTCAGGGCTTCATTCTGACTGTATTTAATATTCAATGCCGTGTACTGGGAAAAAAATTCCAAATGCTGTGAAATTTGTGAAAAACTGCGTGTGCGTAATTTTCTTGTGGGCTTTCTTTTTTACAGTTTTCATGTTGCAACCCAAATGACGCGTTATACTTTGAGTCGCTACGATCACATTATAGTATAGGTTTTTGTGTTTTTAATACACTTAAAAATGAAAACCTTCTGTACAAAAAAAATCTTTATTTTGCCATCTTCTGTCGCTAATAACTTCTTCATATTTCAGCGTACGGAGTTGTCTGAGGTGTCATTTTTTTTTTTTGCAATATCAGATTAAATTTTCATTGTACAGTCCTCAAAATGGTAGCGCTCTTTTGGGCACTTATTATTAAATGTTTTATGTTGCAAAATGGGGAAAAAGTGCCATTCTGGATTTTTGGGCACTATTTTCCACTATGGGGTTAAACTCTGTGAATAACTGTGATTATTATATTTTGATTGGACATTTTGGGACGCGGTGATACCAAACATGCTTATGATTTTTACTGTTTATTTTTTTCAGTCCCCCGAGGGTGCTTTAACCCTAGATTGTCTGATCGTACCATACTACAGTCATGCCATGCCATTACTCATGCCACTTGCACATGGTAACAAATGACCGGAAACTATACAGCCTCGGGTCTTACAAAGATGACACATCCCGCTGACATTACAGGGCGCACCGATCTAATCCAAGATGGCGGCGCCCATGTGATTCTGGCTTTTTAATGCCACCAGGCTCTATCAAAGGCTTAATACTCACAATCGGTGCTAGCACCGATCATAGGTCTTACCGGTGGGTGTTTGCTGCAATATGCAGCAAACACCCACCTTGTATGGAGAGGGCTCAGCCTGTGAGCCCTTTGCATACACCCACACCCGACGTGTGATGTACTAATACTTCAAATGGGGTTAAAGATTCTTTGTACCATGTTAGCTAGCAGTTAAATAGATGGAAGTTGAGTCCCTCAGTTGTTGATACCTTTTATTATTTGCAAGCTCTTGAGACTACTCAGGTCTCTTAATTAGGTACAAGACAATATCTTAATAGAACACAAACGAACACTGTAACGCTATGGTTGATGAGGCAAGAGATAAGAAGCAGCACAATCAATGGAAAAAAAAAGTAAACATTTTTGACGTAATAGAGACCTGCTTAGTGATGTCTTTGTCTCAGAGTGCCCCTTCACTGTAATTGATGATCCTGCACCCAGAGAGAGCTTGACTTTAGTGTAAAACTCTCCGCCTTCATAATTTACATTTCACTTCCAAGTTCATTTTCTGTCTGATGTCACCACACTGGACCGCGAAAGAAACATGATGTAGAAGGTGTTCAATGGACAATATACTGGTAGTGGTTTATTAGACATTACATGGACCCAAGGCCACAGGGACTTCAATGGGAGTCACAGACTGTGCTGGCCTGGTTGCCCATATTGACTACAGTACACAGGATGGGATTTTGAATATCATAGTATACATCACAGTGGGGATGCATTGTAGTATGATCATAGTGAGGATGCATTGTAGGAAACATCAGTAGTAGCAACATTGTACTGTCCTTTCCTCTGCACTGTAGTTAGCCCGTGAAATATAGTCAGCACACAGTCATACACTTGTGCTGAAATATGAAATTTCTGTAATTTTTATGTAATTTTTTTTTTTTTGGGTGACTTAAAAAACGGTCATTAGAGACTAACATTTGTTGGACTTTTATGTCACTTTCACGCTGTCAGAATTTTGCATTAGTATTTATAAGCCAAAACCAGGAGTGGACTCAAACACTCCATAATACTACCTTTTCTCTTTATAGGTTCTACCATGAATTGCAAAATACTGATGAATTACTGACCGTGTGAAAGTGGTCATAGGGTTGGTCGTACATTGGGTAGCTGCCATCGCTCGGGTGATGATAGCAGAGTATATGAAGGCAGGAGCTGTACGATTTGTACATTTTGAAGATGCCGTGCAGTGTCATATAAGCTACAGTCACTATACATTGTCTTCTGACTCCATACACTGCTAATATCAGTTGATCAGTACAGGACCTAGGTGTGAGACCCATACACATAGCTCCCAACCATCCCGATTTTGCCAGGAAAGTCCCGTTTTTCTTACCTCAGCCCCGCGTCATGGGCAACTATGAGATTGTCACGGATTTTCCCCCCACGTCCCGGCGCTGTGTTCGCATAGTAAATACTTTCAAAGCCAGAATTCATAGTACAGAATGGCTTGTACAGACATCGAGCAGGGAATCCTTTTCAGAGAAGTGTCGGGTTAGCGGAGAGCAGGGACCACGTCATCAGCTTCAGATCTCTATCCATATATGGTCACTGCATCTCCTAGGGTTCCCCAGAGCAGACATCGGGCAGGGAATCCTTTTCAGAGAAGTGTCGGGTTAGCAGTGAGCAGGGACCACGTCATCAGGTCAGATCAGCATCTGTCCATATATGGTCTCCAGGGCTTCCCCAGACACAAGCTCAGTATTTATATCTAAGCTCAGTAATTAAATTAAATAGTTTACCCCAGGCTGAGATTCGAACCTGGGACCCTCTGCACTGTAGACAGGAGCCTTAACTAACTGAGCTATAAGCCAGGTGATACTTATCATAGGATTTTTGGTAACTAAGAAGTGTTATCTGCCACTGTTACACTGTGACACAGACTTACTGCACTGATAGAGATGGATCTTCTCAGATTATTATTGTAATTATTGAGATTATTATTGTTATAAATTTTATTATTATGGAGACGATTATTATTAATAGTAATAATAATAATAATCGCAATAATTACAATAATCTCTGAGAAGATCCCTCCCTATATACCAAGGCATTAAATCTGTGCCACAGTGTAACAGTAGCAGTCACAGTTCTTAGTTACCAAAATTCTAAACCTTGATAATCACAGAGGTCATAGCTCAGTTGGTTGGGGCGCTGTGTCATTATTGTTCATGGACCCTGCAGGTTCTAGGTTCAAATCCCAATGAGGATTATTTATTTATTTATTTATTTTTTTTATTGAGATGATTTTTATTATTATAATATGGCTAAAATTTGGGACGTGGCCCGGGAGTGATTGGGGGTGTGGCTTAGGGGGATTGCCGCGGCACGCTACGCTGCCATTTTGTCCCTCTTTCCCTTTCACAAATGTTGGGAGGTATGCATACAGGCTCTAAATGATAACCTATCATAAGGCTATTTCAATCATTTTTCAGTCTGACAACCCATTAATAATTGTATGATCAACACTTACCACTCTAGTCCCAACCTCACCCCAAATACTGATTGGTTAGATCACAGTAAGTTATCTGAAGATTAAAGACAACAGGACAAAAAGACATACTCCTACATATGAGATGTTCAATCACTTGAACATCAACAAGTTCCGTCATGATCGATGTAATGTGTGTATGCTGCCCCCTAGTGTTTTTCTAGATAAACTTTAATAATATGCCCATTTATTTTCTGATCTTCTTTTTAGCAAACAGAAAAGTTACGGGAGAAGCAAATTGTAAAGATCATCTCATGTACTCAGGAACCGGCCAATCCAGCTTATCTACTCAAAAGAAACTCTGTTAACCTTCCATCCAGTGAGATGAATGAGAAAGATGTCTTGCAAGGTGAAGAGGAAGTAAAGAACGCGGCAGACACGGAAGGATGTTCTGTGCAGGATCAGCTGCTGGGAAACGTCCATGAGATGTTTCAGGATTTGCCCCTTAAGCCCCGCGATCAGGACGCTGACGATGAAGGGTTAGAAGATACTGATGACACGTGTTCTGTAACGTCCTCAGCGAGCTCTACCACCTCCTCAAAAAGTGGCAGTGGGCCTGGCCGTAAGAAGAGTATTCCCCTATCCATACGAAACCTGAAAAGGAAGCACAAAAAGAAAAAGAAGAGCAAGGTTTACAGAGAATTTAAAACGGGGGACAGGTTTGTAAGTGGGGGAGATCCCCTTTTTATACACCGCCATGATAGTATGTCGGAAGATGGCAAGGGGAGAATAGAGCATGGGTGAATGCTAACACCCTAGATCAGTGCTGGCACCGATTGCAATGCTGCCAGAAGCTTATGAAAGCCGTCAGCGTGTGGGCACCAACATATTGGCTCAGATTGTGACTGTAACAATGTGGTGGTGGCAAAACTGCCATATACTGCAATTCAGTAGTATTGCAGTATATTGTAGGGACAATCGGACTCCCTAGTGTATAAGTACCCTAGAGGTGTCTGTTTCCATCGGGGAACCTCGTAACAGAATAAAGTGACCAGATGTCTGAAACTCCACTTTTTTGCCATTTTACAAGACCTTTTATAAAAAGAAACTTTAAAAAAGTGATCATTGTCATCTCATTCTGCAAAAAATTACATTCTTCATGTGAATTGCGGGTCCTAACAATTGAACCACTAGCAAGCATAGGTGCAAGAAGTGCAAAAGCCCCTTAATACACACCTTTATGATGCATTATGTACCTTCTTACACTTGTCCTGCAGGGTGGTCGTTGAAGTTCTCACCACCGTGACAACAGCAGACGTCATGTGGCAAGATGGAACCGTAGAAACCAACATTCACTCAAATGAACTGATTCCTATTCAGCATTTGGACAACAATGAGTTCTGCCCAGGAGATTTTGTGGTGGATAAAAGAGGTGAGTAGATGACCTCCTCCTGCTCCGTTCTGACCTTCTGTAATGGCAGTAATGTTCTATCCCTAATGATGTTTCTTCATTCTGTTATAGCACACACTTTGCAGGACCCTAGCATCTATGGTGTAGTACAGTCTGGAGATCACACAGGGCGCACGTGTGTTGTAAAATGGATCAAGTTAAATCCTGCAGGAAATGATGTGGAGGTAAGGGAGAAGTTGTTCTACTAACATACACCATACACCTAACATACACAATTTACTAATAATGGAAGGGTTAGAGCACATCCCACAGTATGCACATGCAATGGGATGCATTGTGTGGTTCGGCACCCTCTGCCTGCCACCGAAAGCCGGTGTCTCACAAGTGATGTAACTGTCCTTATATGGACAGTTTCGGGACTGGGGACCTTCCAGAATGTAATCTCATCGGAAGACTGGGATGGATGCCATACATAGTTGCATCCGCCCCCCTTTAGTTGCATGGTCTCCACTGAGCGAATACATCGCTGGGCAGGATGGAAACCTGTAGATGTGACATATACTGTGCAGGCAGAAAGGATGCCCTCACCTACCAGTAGATGTCTATGAGTATGTTTATTGAATTTGTTATGATATGAATGTAGCCTTCTAGGAAATGTTCAGTATATAGACTGTATAAATTGAGGCCTTTACCATTAATGGTCTAAAAATGAAAACTTAATATTTTAGGTTGTCGGAGAAGAAGATGATGTTAGTGTCTATGATATTGCTGACCATCCAGACTTCCGCTTCCGAGCTACAGATATTGTGATCCGTATCGGGAGTTCAGACCCAGATGTAGCCGCAGATGGCAGCCAGGTAACCAGTTATATTCTGACATAGGGATTTTAAGATTGGGATCCTATTAAGCCTGTTCTCATGCTGCGCTGTTTTGCCTATGGCAACCAATCTTTTATTATCAATTAAAAATACTGCAGTTCAGTCAAACATGTTTGGCTAAAAAGCATATTCCCTCCCGATGCAACTAGTGTAACAACCCCCCCCTCCTTCTCAGGAAAGTTGTAAAAGATAAGACATGTTTACTACTTTCTCCTAGACTTGGAAGATGGGCAGAAGACAGATAAGAGATAAGGTTTACTTTCTGCCTCTATTAGAGACAAACATAACATTTCGAGACTCCCTTTTTTTGGAGCTACTGTAAATATTTAGAAATTACATTATAAGCAGGTCTCATGTGGTCTGCGCTAAACAGGTAGCGGTGAAGCTTTACTACGGTTCTGGATTCCTCCACCATTAGCAGTAGTATATAAGGTACAATACAAAATAATCTTATATTAATGCATTAGCGACTACAAACAGACATCTGAAACAATAGAAGTGAGGGCCCTGCTCACAAGAGCTTACAGTCTCAGGATGATGGGGTGACACAAGAGCTTACAGTCTCAGGATGATGGGGTGACACAAGAGCTTACAGTCTCAGGATGATGGGGTGACACAAGAGGTATAAGAGCTTGTATAATGGTCCAGCCATTCTTTATAAGGGAACAGTACAAAATAATTTTAAGAAATAAAAATGCTGTTGCTTTAATCAGCCAGCAGCCATTATCTAAGTCATACAAAGTCCAAAGTCCGTGGTACTGCAGAGAAGCCTGGAGGTCGGTATCTGGTGTTTGCCCCATCACAGACAGGAAATGGGACATAGGATGGATTAGTAAACAGGGGGTTGACATATCATGCAGTTAGTGAGTGTGATAGGCTGCCTAAAGAGATGGGTTTTAAGAGAATGTTTGAAGCTTTGGAAGTTGGGTGTTAGTCTGATAGGCTGGGGTACGGCATTCCAGAGAATTGGTGCAGCTCGGGAGAAGTCCTGGAGATGTGCATGAGGGGTTCATGGACCAAATGTCTGAAATGCCACTCACCACTATTCTACCAGATCTGGTCTCCCTGGATTGAATTCCTTGATTCTCTGGATAAGTATTTAACTATTGTTCATTACTGACTTGGGGTATATCGCATTTACCCTGATTGCTCACCCACCCTTTCCATACCCTTCTTTTGGTGTGTCTTAATCCCTAAAGAATTGTTATAATCTTTACTTTCTGAATCTTCTGTTTTTCCATACTTACCTTGTCTTGTGTACATGTTGTCCATGTTTTATGACCCAATCTTTGATTGCTGTGACTCATAGTCGTAATGTGATGTGGAATTATATATTACAGGACGTGATCATTATAGTTATGTCACTTTAGCACTTTTGTTTACTAGATTATTGTTACATTCTGTGTACAGGAATTTGAGACTTGACCTTTCAATAATTTTGGTAAATAAACGTAATGAATACATAGATGGTTGTCCGTTTTCACTCCTCTTATGTGTATGGTGTATTCTAAATATTCTAATTAGAATATTTTTTTATTTATTTTTTTTCCAGCCCTCTGTTGGACAAGTTGCTCATGTTGACGTCAGTAGTAAAGTAGAAGTGATTTGGGCTGACAATTCCAGGACCATTGTCCTTCCACAGGTAAGTGAGTTTATTCCATCTTCTGGACATGTGGTCTACATAGCTATGATATCTATGCTATATAGCTCTGGTCTACTTAGAAAATAAATGATTGCCTTTTATGTCCTTCCTCAGCACTTGTACAACGTAGAGTCAGAATTGGAGGAATCTTTCTACGACTCGGTGGACAGCACCACTAGCGGCGCCTCCTCTGATGAGTGGGAAGATGACAGCGACAGCTGGGAGACGGACAACGGCCTGACGGAGGATGAACACTCGCGTATCGTGGTCGAAGGAGCAGAGGAAGCAAATCCAAGCGCATCCGCAGAGCAAGCGCAACCTCCTGAAGCAGAAAACGCAGAAGCCAGTGCTGCCGCCGCCGCTTTAGGGGTAAAGGTGAACGAGAAGGAAGGAATGGTGAAGAGCTTCAAGGAGTTAAAAGAGGCTATTAAGATTCTTGAAAGCTTGAAAAATATGACTGTGGAGCAGCTGTTGACCGGTTCTCCAACATCGCCCATTGCTGAGCCGGAGAAGTTTACTAGAGAAAAAAAATTCTTGGATGATATCAAGAAGTTGCAAGAAAATCTGAAGAAGACGCTTGATAATGTGGCCATTGCGGAGGAGGAGAAGATGGAATCCGCACCAGAAGCGGAAAAAGAAGAGAAAGCTGAAGCACAGACACCAGTCCGATCTGAATGGCCGAGTGACACTCCAGTCCTGTGCCAGCAGTGTGGAGGAAAACCTGGTGTCATATTCACTAGTGCTAAAGGAGAGGTGTTCTCTGTGCTGGAGACCGCACCTGGTAAGTAACCGGGTTGTAGTGATACCTGTCATTGCCAAATTCCTGTATAAAGGGTTGTTGTCCTCCAGATTATGGGGGTTGAATGGCATTTGAGCTGCTCCTCTAAATCATTTGCTATATCCGTAATAAAGTGTTAATAATCAAACTCTAGTCATTCTTATAGATGCTTTATGGCACCTTGGTCAAAGAAATTTGTCAGCAGTTTTGACCATACAAAGCTGCAATGTTGGGTATTGTCCCAGGAGATCCGTACATGGGTGGAATATGGGTTCTTTCATGTTTGCCCCCTACTTGTCACATAGCAAGACCATAAAATCAAATCCAATTTTGTCGGAAGTCTCCTCCCGATCACATGGACTCGCTATAGATGGCTATGTAGTTACACTACTCTCTTCTCTCTGCAGAGAGCCATGCTTTCAAGAAGCTGGAGTTCCAGGCACCAGAAGCAAAGAAGTTCTTCAGCACCGTGCGCAAGGAAATGGCTCTTCTGGCCACATCCCTTCCAGATGGCATCATGGTCAAGACCTTTGAGGACAGAATGGTAACTCCTGGCAGAGTTCTTATGTTGCTCTTTATCAGTGGTAATTCAGTAGATTTTGGTTATTGTTAGACCTTTTGTACCACTCTGAGTATGCTAGTATTAAGGAGGTTCAGGTCCACAGGCCTGGATGGCCAGCATCCCTCAGAGGATGAAACTCTTTCTATTCTCTTACTTTTCAGTTATTCAGAATTCAAAACCTAAAAGGGGTATTCCTGATAAATATGAATGTCTGATACAAAACTCATAATGCTATAAATAAATGAATGCAACAAAACTCAATATCAATAATCACAAAACAAAGATGAAATGGTTTGCTTCTATGATACACAAAATATTATGGGCTTTCTTAAGTAGGTGGAGTTATCTCCAAGATGGCCACCATCTACAACTACAAGTCCCATGACCCCTCAGTTCTTATTTAACGGTGCTGGCACCAATCATGGGTGTTAGCGACGGGTGTTTGCTCCATTGTGCAGCAAACACCCGCTGAGTATGAAGAGGGCTCAGTTCGGGAGCCTACTTCATACTCCCCCTCTGCCACAGGAGGTTCAGGAACGTCTTTTTTGCGTTAAGGGGTTAATATTGAATATTGCTCCCTGTTCACTTTGTTTTGTGTCTTTCTTTGTAGGACCTCTTTTCTGCCTTTATTAAAGGTCCAACCCGCACCCCGTATGAGGACGGCCTCTTCTTGTTTGACATTCAGCTTCCCAACATCTATCCCGCTGTGCCACCACTTTTCCGCTACCTGTCCCAGTGTAGTGGAAGGCTGAATCCGAACCTATATGACAATGGGAAAGTGTGTGTCAGTCTCCTGGGCACCTGGATAGGGAAGGTAATTGGTTCTATACATTGTCTTTGTTACACTGCTAAAGGGGTTTCCTTGTAATTCCTTGAATGCTATAGTTTTCATCTCCTGGTGGTCCTTGATGGTCCTGCAGCGAGGATGTCATATACATCATTCATACAACCACCACAGGGGATTGCAGATGTCAGCACTCACAAGCCCTACACATAAACGTCACCGCTAAGAGCGGCAATAGTATGAATTATATGCCTAAAATCTTCACTGCAGGATCAGCAGGGACCCCTTTATCAAGGGACTTTTTTTCGTCTTCTTAAATCCTACCCCTTTACAGTGTGAATAGGATTTGCCTTCATATGTATATTTTCTGTGCATAAAGTTCTACATACATAAAGTTAGGTTTTCGGGATAAATCACTGGGTGTCTTGCAGTGGGCAACCCACAGATCAGTTCTAGTGAGGCCAATGAAGTCACCTGCATTAGTTCCATTGTCTGTTTGCAGTAAATAGGCTTGGGCTGCAATACCAAACGCAGCCACTATTTATTGTGTAGTCCTGTGCAAGCAGTAATTAGTTTGAAGGGCTGCAGGGGTCCCAAGTGTCAGACACCTATTAATTTAAAGGTCTATCACTAGGAGTCCTAGGAAACCCTTTTTTAAGCAGCTACTCAGATCAGTCCACATGGCATTATCATGTTCTTTTCTGCAATATAGCAAAATGTTAATTTGTCTTAAATTATATGTTTATGTTTAATTAAACAGGGCACAGAGAGATGGACAAGCAAGTCTAGTCTTCTTCAGGTCCTCATTTCCATCCAAGGTGGGCTTAAAACTTTCTTTAAGGGAAACTTTTACCAGATTTTGCTTCATTAAAGGAAATCAATCATCAAGATCTAGCAGGATAAACCAGGGACACTTGCTTATAGATACAGACACAGTGAGCGTAGTAATTTTCTTAAATTTGTTATACCTGGCTTCTTTCCTTCCAAAATAAACTTTTAAAATTATGAGCTAAAGGGGCTCTGGAGGGCGTTTCCAAAGCCCCTTAGTGCTACAGCTGTTACAATGAGCAGATCATGTCTCTCCCACTTCCCTCTAGCAGCAGCATGAAGTGCAGGGGGAGGCGAGACCAGCTCTGCTCATTGGGGCTGTACACTGAGGGGCTGTTAAAAAAAAAAAACCTCCAAAACCCCCTCAGACTCATTAGCATAATTTTAAAAGTTTCTTTTATGAGGAAGCAGGTCTCGGATAACCAATATAAAAGATTAACACGGTCACGGTGCCTGGATCTAGGAGTAAGTGCCCCCTCAAAAGTCAAGTGAAAATGAACTGAGATGAGTCAAGTTTTGAGGCTGAAGGAGAAGTGTCAGTTCAGACGCCTCTATCTTTGTTTTTTTTAGACCCCAGAAACATATTAAAAATAAGAATCTCATCTTTAAGATCAGATCAGGCTTGTGGTCCTGTGAGCTACAGAACAGAGATACAGGCAGTTAGACATAGTTGGGAATGTGAACCAGAGAGAGCGATACCTTTTAACTTTCTATATCTGTAGCTCACAGAACAAGCCTGATGCAATCTAAAAGATGTTTAATATGACACATGCATGTTTGTTGCTTCTATAAAACAGAAGATGGGGGCATCTGAAGGGACACTTCCCCTGCAGCCTCTGAACTTGACTCCTCCCAAGCAAAATATGTCTCTTTTCTGCTCATTTTCTTAGGACTTTAGAGGATATTTTTCTATCAGTAATTGGTTGGGATTTAACGTACAAGATTCTAAAAGGGACATTTTGTTCCCTACCTGAGGGGGTTAGACATTTAATGGGGTAGAATCTGATGACAGGTTCCCCTTAACAATTTGGTGTTGAGAGCATGACCATGACTGATGAATTAATCAAAATTTTTTTTGTACATTTTCCGGTCATCCTCAGGCCTGATCTTGGTGAACGAGCCGTACTATAATGAAGCGGGCTTCGATAGTGACCGCGGTCTGCAAGAAGGCTATGAGAATAGTCGCTGCTACAATGAGATGGCTCTCATCCGTGTGGTCCAGTCCATGACACAGATGTTGAGGAGACCTGTGGAAGTCTTCCAGCAGGAGATCCTGGAGCACTTTCAGAGCAATGGCTGGCGTTTAGCTCACAGGATAAATACTTGGCTTGAGACCAACACAATGGTAGAAAAGAGCAGCGAGATGTCGAATGGCCAGGAACACCCCTGTATAGTCCCCTACAGCCCCACCGAGACCGACAGCACGCCGGAGCCTACACTGACTTCCAAGGACCTGGACGATTCTGGATGTGGAGCCTCCACGGTTTCCCCCGGAGAAGCTTCCCGTTATTCTGACTTGGAGAATGTAGGTAAGGGAGTGGTGGTGAGTAACACCAGCAGCCCTGCCGAAGAGCCTCGAGGAGCAACCGGAGGGGCGCTGCCAAGTGTGAAACCAAAGAAGCGCAGGAAGAGCTACCGAAGTTTTCTGCCTGACAAACGAGGCTACCCCGACATCGGCTTCCCCTTGTTTCCTCTATCCAAGGGCTTCATCAAAAGCATTCAGGGCGTTCTAGGGCAATACAAGGCTGCACTCTTAGAGGCCGGCATCGTGGAGCCCCGGGCAGGCAGACTGACATTACCCTTGTAGAAGTGAGGGACTCGGTGGGCAGGACTTTTCCCCTGCCTCCTCCACACACTTCATCATACACCTTCTTTATCTCCCCCTTCCTTCCCCGTCCTTTTCACTGCCAAGCGAGGCCCAAGTAAAAGGTCTGGGGTAATGTAAGACTCCAAAACTTCAGGGTCTCCTGTACACGTTGAGACCAAATAAGATTGTAACCTTATAAATAATGGCTGACATGTTGCTGTATGCTCTGATGTTCTCCTTAGTTACTCTGTCCAGTTTATCTGCTCCTGGTGTAACGCCATGGGGCTGCCTTGCTGCTATGGGGCAGAGAATTGCACCATCATTGCTCGTGGAAGAAGATCGGTATCCTCTGTATCATCGCTAGACCCTCGCCCTATATGGGTTGTCTTATCGTATGACCTTTACCTCCTTGTCTGTCACTACACTCTTTATGTAGGGGAATTTCTTCTCCTTAGGCTTATAAGCTACCGAATGTGAGATGTACGGGATCAGAAAATCATTACTTCTCTTTTGCAGCATCACAAGCAAGTGCTTTACGGTAGGGGCATCACAGGGAGGGCAGATGTCCCACAGGTGAAGTCTTTTAAGTGGTTGTTTCACCAACCCACTTATCTTGAGAATGGGGTCCCATGCTTAAAATGAATGAATGAATGAATGAATGTATTCACATTCAAAATCTATGGGACGGACATAGATGGGTGAGTGCTATACTAGGCTATGTCTGGCCGATTAGATTTTGTTGTGTGACCATCTCTGCATTCCCACCCAGGACTTGGCATTGATGGTCTATTCCTTTTGGGCTTTCAATAGTTGATTACGGTGGAAGCCAAGATCTGACCCCACATGGATCTGCTGGGAGCCTTATTAACAAATAAACCCTAAGCAGCCATTGCTCCCATTCACTTTTAATGCGAGTTGGAGCTGCAGTTACAATGTCCAGCCACTACAGAGACATGGAGCCAACTTCTAGCTCTACGTCCCTGTGTGTACAGTCTGAATGGCTGAGAGGCGATGTCCTCCACCCACCGATCAACTATTAATAGTAAATCCTGACAACCCCTTTAAGAAGAAAATTAGCTCCCATTGAAATCTATGCACTTCTATTTTTCAGATGGACCATGTCCCCTCTAGTGGTCCTTATGATAGTCCTCACAAGATACTGGTGGTAACTTGTATATCTTCATAGACCACCCACCCCTGAGGAGACAGTTTCCCAAAACCCTCCGAGGTGTCAGACTCCACCAGCGAGTGAATAGTTAAGGCCCTTTTTGCTTTGGCTCATCATCCTGTCCCTTCGCTCTAAGCTAATTAATGGGGACAGGGCTGTTTAATATTTCAGGGGACGGAGCGCGAGCTTTGTCTCATCTGGTCCTCGCCGCCCCTTAATAAACGGGAGACCGACACCGCAACGACGGCTATAATAAACCACTGCCATGAAGACGAGACCACGCAGGCCACAGCGTCTTTCCTTAACCCTTGCCTGCCTGTAGTATGATCTGCCTTACATCTTGGCATGTTTACATGAAGCCACCCCTTCCCCCTAATGTGATGTTGGGTTTCCTCCCGCCCCTCTGCAGTTCTGTATTATACTCTGTGTGTATGTAATATTTAAAGGGTCAAAATAACGCAAAATAAAGCACTACTACCACGCATAGAGGAGAGCATGAGTGATGAGCGGGCCTTGTAGACATAAGCTGTGGGATGTTATATAAACCATGTATAGACTGCGCTGTATTATTTATGTTTTTTTGGGGGGGTCTTTTTTTAGACATTTTTCAACCCCTTACACCCCTGAGATCGTCTATAAACTTCTAATTTAACCATTTTAACTCCTCTGGGCATATCACTCACCCGCCTGTGGTGATGTACACGAAAATGAATGTGTTGGGTGGGACGTGATCTCACATGTATTCAATTAGCTCCATAGATATAGTGAAGTCTGATCTCTGGGGGGGACCTAAAGGGGTTAAAAATGTAAGGAATGAACCTATACACCCCGCTTCTGACAGATGTACAGTATTTATGCTGGCAGCAGATAATTTTGAACCAAATGCTGTAAAATTCTGAGTGCTGGTGCTTCTGACGTGTGTGTATAGTGCTGTGTGACTTATTATTCTTTTTTTTTTTTTTTTACATTTTTGTTTATTTTTGCTAATTTAATGTTAAAACAATTCTGCAGGATTGTTTAATTAAAGATGCCTCTGCTTAATGATGATGTCAGCCCTTTAATCCTCCTGACAAGTTATTGGATTCCAGGATTGGTTCTGAAATTTGCAGAAGTGCCGCTCCATCCTATCTGTGTATGCAGCTATAATGTCATGTGACTAGGGTGACATCATCACAGGTCCTTTAGAATTTTAGCATTAAAAAACTGTACACCAAGCATATATCTCATGAAATCACATCAGCCTGCATGGAGAGGTGTAGAAGTCCATGCAGGCTGCTGGGATTGTTTTATGTGGTCAGATATGTACGTGGGGTACAGTTTGCTAATGTTAAGTGGCTAAAGGACCTTAGATGTTTCACATGACATTAGGCCACGCCCCTCAACTCGCTCCAAAGATCTTTAGATACCAAGCGAGTTTATAACTGATTACATGGGGATCTGAGGGAAACTACTTTTAGCTAAAAGCAGGAGGTCAGATAGTTACTAGGGCTCTATAGGAATCTGCCACTACCTGTATTTGTGAAAAATGTGGTGACGGGTTCCCTTTAAGTTCTCTGGAGACGCTGTACGCAGGGTTTTTCTATGTCCACAATCTACATCTCTAATGACCATTATGCTTTTAATTAATTTACTTCATTCCTAGTCTCCAGTACAAATTATTTCAACAGCCCTTAATGCAGGGGGAATATAAGAGCCAACATTAAGATCATTTTTGGGATTTAAATTTTTTTTAAAAACTAATTTTATGTGGTCAGCCACGCAAGAAAGATGAGGAAGATCATGTACCTTTGTTTTGGCTTGGCTTTTGTCTCGTTCAGCGACTTTTCTCGGGGGTGTGCACTTTTGTAACTCTTTGCACCTAAGACAACCTCCTTTCAAAGTTTGCCATTGTCTGGATGTCTGCAGTGTCTCCTTGGTTATCACCTGATTCCAGATGTTAAAGTTCACATTATAAAAGTCATCAATATGTGTGGATGTGACCCAAAATTTTACTGTAAGGTGGTGTAAGGTAAGTGATTTTCACTGTGCTCATACACCTATTAACCTAAAGGACTGGCATCAGGACTGGCATTATACAAGTTTCCATCTACGTTAAGGCTACATTCACACTACAGTATGGGGGACGTATATACGGCCGATATACGTCCCCCATACACTTCTATGGGCTTGCAGCGCCCAATGGGAGCGGTACGGTGCAGCACCGTACCAATCCATAGCCCGGGAAAAGATAGGACATGTCGCCGCGGCCATACATCGCTATGGAGAGGGGCGTGGATGAGCTGCGCTCACCTCCTCCTCCTCTCCCCGCGCTGCCGTGTGCCCGACGTGCTACGGAGCGGCGGGCTCACGGCAGTGTGAATGTAGCCTAAGATCCCCATTCTTGTATTTGTAACAACTAGGTGATCTGCTAACTGTATTTACAGAAAAAAAGTTTGGAAATCCCATCCCCTTGCCCTAGCACACATGGTTTCTTCTGTGTGGTTCATGTTTACATGTGCAAACTACAGTGCCAAATGAAACTTGCACAGCAGGCTCATCCTAACATTTGCAATAAAACTGATCCAAGAAAGATTCTTCACCAAGTCTAAGTAAAATAAAACTTATCTCAATACATCACACTCATCTCTCAGGTACTTTGCCCTTCCTGGTTGTCAGCATAGTAGCACTCCACTCATGTATGCATATAGCCCTCCTTGTCACCATAGTAGCACTCCAGAACTCTACTCCTGTATACATATAGCCCTCCCTGTCATTATAGTATCACTCCAGCACTCCACTCTTGTATGCATATAGCCCCCCCTGTCATTATACTATCACTCCAGCACTCCACTCTTGTATGCATATAGCACTGCCTGTCAGCATAGTATCATTCCAGCACTCCCCTCCTCTATGCATATAGCCCTCCCTGTCCGCATAGTAGCACTCCACTCCTCTATGCATATAGCTCTCCTTGTCACCATAGTAGCACTCCAGCACTCTACTCCTGTATACATATAGCCCTGCCTGTCGGCACAGCAGCACTCCCGTCCTCTATGCATATAGCCCTCCCTGTCAGCATAGCATCACTCCAGCACTCCCCTCTACCCCTCTTTTACTGTTTCCCTCTGATTAAGCATGAGCTGTTCAAGCTTTAAAGGGGATTGCCCATGAAAGAAAATTCAAATTGTAATCATCTAGATGTGATTGCACGCTAAAAATCATTTTTAACCCCTCATTTTACAATTTTACTCAGTTTTATTGCTGTTTTAGCTCCTATCACTCAGTGATGATCAGTGTAAGATTCCAGAGTGTGGGCGGGGAGTCTCTAACCAGAAACTTAATGATGCTATGAGGTGCTGTGTGCTGACAATGTGCTTAGATTATCAGGGTAGAAGGTTTATATACACTTTCATTTAGCTTCTGAACATTCTACTAGTGTTTGGCGATGAGACGGATAAGAGATGCATATTACAAATGACTACTATTACAGGCATAACATACACAGCTCTGCTATATCTCTCCTAAAATGCATACTGTCAGACCTGCTGTCCCTCCCCCGGATAAAGATCTTATATTTCTGTAGCTTTACTCTCCTCACGAGCCGGCCATTAGGGAGACAGTGTGTGAGAGCTCATCTTGGAATAAAAGGGTGAGGGCTCAGGGTCAGACCGGATAACACCTAAAATCGCAGCAGCCATTATGGAGGATGGGATGGAGTAGAAGTCCATCGAGGCAGCTGTGATTTCATGTGATCAGTTATATACATGGGGTAGTCATTGCTTATTTAACAGGACCCTTGATCACCTCACCCTGGTCACTTTACATGCTGAGAAGAAGCTTAGGACATGAGGAGGAGTAGATGGGAGGGGCCCACAAAGCAGGACACGCCCCCTCAGATGCAAGGGAAACCTACATAAGCTCATAAAGCTCAGTGAATGTGTGTTTATGTCTGCTAAAGGAATCTGCACATTTACAATCACCAAATTTTGCACAGTGGCCTCCTTTGACTCATTCTGGACTCTGTTTTAAGTCAAAATAGTCACCCCACCCTTTCCAAAACACACTTATTAACCTCCTTATACTGGAGTCATTGTCTGCTGCTGCTGTGGTAGTTAGCAACTAATCACAGCTCAGCTTCTATTTTGCCACATGTCATTAATATGAGCGCTGAGCTTTGATTGGTTACTATGGGCAATGAGTATACGATTATGTGTGAGGTCTGGCAGACAGACAAGGAGGGAGACAGAGAGAGAAATGGATATAAAATATTTTTTGTTAACCTATTCTATTTTGTTATAGCTAAGAACAGTTTACTATCCTGGGCAACGCCGGAAGCTACAGCTAGTATAACATGAAGTTGATTTATGGGGATGTAAGGGAAATAATTTTTAGCTAAAAGAAGGGGGTCAGTCAGTTACTAGTGCTCTATAGGAACCTGTCACTGGCTGTACATGTGAAAATGTGGTGACAGGTTCCCTTTAAATACGGTACAACCATGATCCCGGCGTATCACATACGTTACACCCATTGCAGGCGACACATCAGGGATATAATAGAGGAGGATGAGTGATCGCTGATGGCAGGATTGAATAATTTAGACTCTATAAATGGAGCTTCCCTCTAGTACACGCCCAGTAATTACTGACCCAGAAAAGAGCTGGAATTTTGTCCTCTAACAGACTACAAATCCAGACAGTTCTCATTTTTTAATTTACATTATTTAATGACCAAGTTTCACATTTGATGTGTCATAACTTGAGATGCTTTGATATGATAACAACCAGTGCTGGCAATGATCAAGAAATGAGGCGGCTATAATAAGTGCGTGTAATATATAAAGTCTGCAAGTCTTTATTATAGCCTGGGACAACCTGCAGAACCGGTTATGGCAATGGTTACATTATATCATCAGGCTGGTCCATGTTGTACAAAGATGTGAGGGACAGAGAATGATAATAAAGAGTATAAAAGTATAAGAGTAAATACATTTTTTTTTCACAGAAAATAGTGTTTAAGTGATAATAAACTTTGTATTATACCCATTAAAGGGGTTGTTCAGTCACAAGAAGTTGGCCCCTATCTACAAGATAGGGAGTAACTTGCTGAGTGGTGGGACCCCCACGGATCCACAGAATGGGGGTCTGTTGTAGCGCAAAAAGAATGGTGCAGCAGGTGGTACATGCACACTGCCGTTCTATTCACTGTCTATTGAAATGATGAGTACTGCGCTCATCTATCCCTTTTAGTGCCATACAGATGTATAGAGCAGCAGGGCGCATGTGCGTCTGGCTGCTGTGTTCATTGGGAGTACATTCTTATGATCTGTGGGGGGTACCACAACTGTGACTTCCACTGATCAGTAAGTTAGCCCCTATACTGTGGATAACGAGTTGTGACTTGACAACCCCTAAAGTACTGCAGATTGTCTGTGCGTTTTGCCTGCTCTTTCTCCTGCAGTGAGCAGTGTGATCTACTTCAGACAAATAAGGAGGCTAACGATTAACTCTTTCCATAATTAGAGCATATTTCCATTCATTCAGCTCTATGAGGAGATTAGACTAGCCAGGGACTGTCTGTAAAGAATTAAATCATTACACACTTTATCAGGTTCCTTTATCTCGCAGCTGTCCGTGGATATAAGGAAGTAAGTTAGTTCCCAAACTACTTTATACAAAAAAGGACGACGCAGGAACAGATTTCTTGTATTTCAGTGTTCATTTCTGCAGTTTTTTTGAAAGTTTAGTAACACCCTAACAAGAATAAGAAGAGCAAAAAGATCTAGTGCTAAAGAAATTCCACTTTATTCAAAGACACTTGTAAAATCTGGTCACACACAGCGAAAACAGTCAAAACGCGTAGATCGTTTTATTTTTCATTAAGAAAAACCTCAGTCTGTTTTTTATATATGTGGCACGTGAGTTGCTAAATGTGGATGTGCAACCCTTTGATAAAGTTGCAGAATTGGTGCAGCTACTTCCAAGTTTTCCTAAGTTACTGAGGGACTGAAGTGTAGTTGTGCCTAAATTTCAAGCTTTTTTAAAAGTTGCACTTTATAAATGGGTCTACCACATTTAGATTCAAGGGATATATTTGGATATATCTAAAGTGGATTGCAGCACCCCCACAGTTTTCAAAGCTTTGGTTGCCGCCACACAGGTGCCATCATGTGGAACCCCAACATACCAGCAAATTTGAAGATAGACCATGCTTAGAAAATAGATTTATAGGGGGTAATTTGTCATTAGACAGCTCCTTGCGAAAGTTCTACGTCTGGCTTTTGAGTCCGCCGTCAGATTCCTTAGAGTTGCTTTGGCCCTTTTAATAAATGTTCTTATACCTGCTTAATTCCTTTTTAGTTTTTTTCAAAAAGTCGCAAAAACGCATAAAAAGTCCCAGCACATACGCCAGCAGGGAATTGGAGTGACTAAGTCTTGAATGTGTTTTTGCACCGTGTTGCAATAGCAGTAGTTCTATGTTTACGTCAGTGTGACCTGTGTGATATTTTAGCAGTCAAAAGTCTAATGACCAAAATGACCACTGATAAATAACCTTTATAAAATTTATGTAGATTCGCTTCTCGGTGCAGCTAGAAATTTTCAATGCTGTCAGAGCACCCCAGTCCATTTTTCTCACCCTCCCTGCTTTAACATCAGCACCCTCTCATTCCGAATCCTTCATGTACAACTCTTCAGCACCCATCTTATTTTGCTCTCCTTGTTCTGAACTATTGCTCATACACGGTTCTCGTCTTCTGGGCGCAGACACATTAGTTGTAGTTCTTTATGGTTTAAAGGAAACCTACCATCAAGGGTCTACCTACTATCTACCTGACCCTTAGGCTACATTCACACGGCCGTATGGGGGAAGTATATACAGCAGACCTATATACACCATATATACGCCACCCATAGATGGCATAGGGCACATGTTTCCCCATCATACGGCGCCGAGCGCCATATATTGCTATGGAGAGTGGCGGGGGTGAGCAGTGTCCCTTCTATTGTCCCGATGTGTGCCTGCTGTGCTGCGGTACAGTGGACACATAGTCGTGTAAATGTAGCCTTGAACTGTCTGTGTATAATCTTTTCATTCAGTAGATGTTGAGAAAATTCTTATCTTTTATTTATGCAAATGATCAGCAGAGGCTACTGGGAGGTGGAGTAGGCTCCCCGGGGAGCGGGAGTCAAGGCGACTCCACGGCCCCGTAAGCTTTAGCCGATCCCACCTACCAGCACCACCTTGTTGTGCTCCGGCTCCCTTTAATGATCTTGAAGCACCAGCTTTGGGACGGTAGTGTGCAATGGAGGCACTGGTAGGTTGAATCAGCTGGGGAGAGAAATAGCCTTGGCTCCCGCTCCTCGGAAAGGCTACTCCTCGCCCCAGTATCCTCTGCCGATGATTTGCATAAATAAAGATAAAAATTTTTTCAGTGTCTTCTGAATGTAACGATTAGATAGGGACAGTATAGGGATCTGGCAGATAGTAGAAACCTACCACTGGTTTCCTTTAAAAAAAATATTGGAGGTAGTTGGCAAAAGCATAGTGATGCTCTGGACAATGTTCTTCTGGAAAACCTTGGGTCGTGGCAATGTGAATGTAGCTATGACACATACCCATAGATTGTATAGACATACTGTAAGAATCTGCCGCCAGATATCAGAGGAAAACTTCATGTCTCCACGAGTCTGACAGCACAAGAAGGATCCACATAATTGTAGGTTTTTATGTGACAATGAGTCAGTGTAAATCTTTATTAAATGTGTCCTGATTATAAAGTTTTATATAAAAAAATAACTAAAATAAGACATAAAAACGAGAGGATGTTGTGTCTTCTCTAACCTGCCTGGATCTATATCATCACTGACCACCACCTGAAATTCACAGACGAGACTTGCAACATAAACATTTTATTTTCTCTTTCTATAAATTAGATTTTATGCAGGTTTTGCCTATTGAAAAACAATACTAAGCCTGTAGTGTGTAAGGTTGTGTTCAGACGGTGCAGTTAAAACTAAATCAAAAGTCTATGCGCATGTTTCATATATAAAATAAATCGCATTCTGATGTGGTTCTATCTGCAGCCCGACTGCATCATCATCTGTACAACAATTGCACACATCATTCACTCTGCACATGGAGACTGTGGTAATACCAGTTAAGTTAGAAGAGATTTGCACAGAAAGTTTTCAACCGGTAACCACCACTAGGGGGAGCTTAATGCATACAATTTATACATGGAATCGAATGATAAAACTGTATACAGTAACCTCATCTAATGGTTTCTGCATGGGGTAGAAAGCTGTCATGTAAACAAAAATTCTATTCTGGGGACTTGTAACAAATTATCAATAGCTTTATAATAGTATAATAATGGGTTGGTTGATATCAGATCAGTGATGGGCACTTCCATTCAAAACAGCAATGGTCATCCAGTGAGCTCTGCTTCCACCAATTTCCAGGTCAGCATCTTTAGGTTCATTGGTCATGTGGTCAGGTTGCGGATCTCTCTTGGTCAAATAAACAGTGTTGAGCTGCAATACCAAACATAGCCACTGTACAATTTATAGTGCTGTTCTGGAGGGAAGGGATCATGGCTTGCTGCAATCTCTTAGACTGCTCATCTGTGGAGGTTTCCTAGAGTCGGATCCATAATAGCCTACGCCCCCAAATCTGATATGTTTTTAGTTCTGGAAGATCCCTTTAAGAAATCAGATCATTACTGCCACAAAAATCCAACCAGTTTCATGGTACCAGCTTTCAGCTGCTGTGTGAAAACACCGCCTAAAGGTCATTCAACACTTGTTTTGGAGAGAATAGCCCCTGTAAAAGGACCCTTAATAACCGGCTTCAGCTTTCCTTATGGATGTTCAGGAGTTGCCCTTTAAGTAAGCGAGTGCAAGCAGATGAAGCTCTCAAGTTGTCTACAGAGAGTAGAAATTATCGCCTCCTCACAGCTATTTTACTCATCCCCACTATAATTACCTGGGTATGTGGGTGGCACTGGCACTAGCTCCTAGAAATCCCAGTCTTGTGTGCCACCTCATTCTTTCCACAGATGCCCCTGTGCTCTTGCTGGTCATACATTCTTGCAATCACTGGTGAGGACCTTGTCCCATTGATATTACATTCCCCAAACCGCAGTGAATCTGCCCTTGTATAGGGCTACAGTCAATGACCTCCCCATCCACTGTCATGATACCTGAGCTTTCCGAAGGCTCAATCCTAAATGCCTGCACCGGAACATGGAAGAGGTGCGGGATCTCCTGGTCTAGGTGGGTTCCTTTCTCCATCGCCATAAATAATTTAATAAGAGATTTCCGGGAGATCCTAGAGGTGGCATAGAAGAGGTGGATGTTACCTTCTCCAGGACCTTTGATCATTGGAGCTGTAAAGTGTTCAGCACCTAGATGAGACTGGTAGAGAGCAAGGACCAGAACAAATTGGTCCTCCACTGTGTGCCAGTGACTCGGGACAGGTTGGTCCAGTGGTACCAGTAAGGAATCTACCAATATCTGTGTCTCCTTACTGTCTGATGAGGAACTACCCCCATTACAGGTAGTGTCCTTCTCCTCAGATGAGGCTGGGAGGTAGGACAGTCGTCCTCTATAAGTTCTCAGTGCAGTCAGACGGACAAAAGTGCCAATAGAGAAACGTGCATATCCCATAAACCTATACTTCTCACTTTCTATGTCCACGTCGGAAATGAAGCCCCATGCCAAGCTGAGAAAGGAGAAGATCCTCTGCTGGGAGGAGGTGGTCAGTGAGACAATGTCCAGGGGGACAGGATGACCCTTACATAAAATAAATGCACAGTTGGTCAGGAGTTTAGTTCCCGTCACTTGCTGGTGCCTGCAAAACAAAGGAAAGAGATTAACAATGGCGCCGTAGATGAGTCGCGAACATCCCATTGTAACCCCTACCACCCCAGAAGTCTTCAAGGGTTCCTCATACCATATGGCATATATTTTATCATGGACCATCATTATATGTATAGTGACCTTCCATGAGTTTGTTTTCAGCCATGTTGGTAAGGTGAAGAGTTCACAAACTGCTGTGTCCCATCTGTTATCAGCCCCTTCAAGACCTCTCTGGGGATTTGGATTAGTCTTCAAGTTGATAGTAGTTACAATGGGAAATGTGTCTGCCTCATCTGCTGCCAAACACAATGGTCCTGGAAAGCTTCATGGCCTTCATGAAGGGTGATAATGACTATAATTATGGAGGACGCCCGTTCCCACCTGACCACAGTTGGATTCATCAGCCCACCAGACATATGGACCCAACCAGCCACCATCATTCCACCAACAATAAAATTGCTAGATCTACTCAGATTTGGGTAACAAGTGTTCTTGTGTCTATGTGGCCATCAGAGGATCCTATGTAGCTTTACCAGCATCTCCTTACATGACCAAAAAAACTTAATATGGGATGAAAACCATGAAAGCCAAAACCTTACCCCGAATAATGATTGATAGATGCCGCCAGTGCATTCCCAGAACCTCCAGGCAGGATAGAGAGGATCTTTTTAATGGCCTTTGCCCAATCCGGTCGCTCCATTAACCCATTAATGACCTGCAACAGAAACAACCATTTAGACAGAGAAATGTGAAAGCTGTAAGGTAATCATTAGATCAGAAGCTACAATGATTCTTAACCAATTACCTCAAACATCAGCCCGTCCCCCGACATCACCACTATGGCATCCCAGGTGGACAGGTCCTGCTCCTGCACCACTTCACGCGCTTGATTGGGTCTCTCTGTGTAGGACAAAAATATAGATGTGGTATAAATCAGGTATCCAGGCAGCACAAGCTCATGAGAAGTTATCAATGTAATTCTTCTAGAATGTACATGACTGGAATTTTCCTAATAGTTATCCATCTTCATCGCCTTCATCTACCAAATTCTTGTGTAAATCCTGCAGATCATTCATCCGTCCTCCTATCTCAGGTCACACAACATTTATAGAGTCGATTCATATAAATCATTCCAAATTAAGATGGTAATGGAAACAGCCCCTTTCATGAATACTATAGAGTGGTAGTAAAGAGATGTAACCGAGTGTATAATGATGCAATACAGGGGTCTGCCAAAAATCTTCTCCTCTGCCCCATTTTGTACACACGCAAGGAATAGTTAATAGTTGTTGTTGACCAAATTATCATTAGCAGATGTGCCATTAGCGGAAGCCTCCAGCAGTATAACTAACTTGTTATATGTCAATACTTTCCCTCACAGCTAATGACAATGAGATCCTGCTGGCTATGTTCCAATCTACACAGCAAAGCTAAAAAAAGTGACTGCAGAGCACAGGACATTCAGCTTCTAGTGACTGCTCTTATGGCCAGTGTACTGACTGCACATTTTTCGGGTTAATCAGTAATAAAGGGTTATTACACCTCAAGTCACTGGGTGGATTTATACATTTTGACATTTTCCTTTGCACATACTTATCTTGAGGCATGTTCATGTAACGGTAGGAATTTTATTAAAGGTAACAACAGCATTGAGACCATTAAACCTCTTTGTGACCCCTTTGGTAGTCGTAGGTTAATAGCTATTGAATGGCACCTTACACTAAGGCGCCAACAGTTACAGAGAAAGCAACAGCAAGACTGAAATTAGGGCCCTCTCCGTACTGCCCAACACACTCCTAACCACAGGGGACAAGAAATCCTGCAAAATATGGGAATATATGACTTAAAGCAGGAGATCTATGTAAGAAGTGGAGTAAATCCTGACAGGTCTCCCAGGAGAGACAATCAGAGTCCTGATTATCCCACACACACAAGTAATTGGCAGTGAGAGTCCTGATTACTTCATTCCCACAAATTATTTGGTACTCATTGATATAAGGAGAACTGTCAATCACTGTGTGTGGGCTGGGTTACCAGGACTCTCACCGTCAATCACTGTGTGTGGGAGGGATTACCAGGACTCTCACCGTCAATCACTGTGTGTGGGCGGGGTTACCAGGACTCTCACCGTCAATCACTGTGTGTGGGCGGGGTTACCAGGACTCTCACCGTCAATCACTGACTTTGTGTGGGTGTATAAGAGCTAACCAGTAATGAAAGATGCAAATGTGGGCAACAACCCTATTTTGTCCTCCCACTTTCAAAGCAGTTCAGTGATATATACTAAAACACCAACCATTAATAGTTATGCATTAAAAACACAGTATCACCAGGTATAGCTTGGAAACCAGCTTAGAAAAAGTGATTAATAAAAACCAATACCCAAAATATCGTCAAACCAACCCGCCGGTAAACGGTTCTCCCAAATAATATGGCGTTGAAATAGATCAGTCTTACTGGCCTTGGCATCAAGAGGTCTACTCACTGTAAGGTAGCACGCAGCAACTCATGTCCCAAATATCTGTTAGATGGTGGCGTGGATACGGGCAGCGCGCTAACACTTTCCCTAACCCCCTTGACATTAGCTCTTGCCCTTACAAGGGCAGTACCTTGTACATTTGCCCTGTCAATGTAATACACCCTGCGTCCCCCCACCCTGACACATTTCGTCCCTTAGTGGATTCTTCAGAGGGTACAGCGGAGGATGCAGGCTTAAATCGACAAAATTGTCTTAACCCTGGTGAGGGGTAAACAACCGGGGTAGGATAGAGTAAGTACGAAGTATAAGGCTACGTTCACACAATGTGTGCCCACTGTACTGAATCACGGCGGGCACACACCGGCGCCAAGGTGAGGAGTAGTAGTAATATATAGCGCATAGTAATATATGGCGCACAGTGCGCCCATTGCCGCCTATGGAGGACGTATATACACCCCCCATACGGTCGTGTGAACATAGCCTAACTATCAGGGCTCGTGTCCAGAGTCCCTAATAATAATCATACTCATGAGTAAGGTCTCTATTAGGGCTTGTGTCTAGTTATACAACAATTTACCAGCGGCTTGGTTTGACGATATTCGGTGTATTAGTTTTTATTAATAACTTTTTCTATGCTGGTTTGATGCCTGGTGATACTGGGTTTTTAATTATATCCATTTAAGGTTGGCGTTTTTAGTATATCACGCTTATTTCTGTCACTGAGTGTGGGCGGGGTAATCGGGACGGTCACTGCCAGTCACTGAGTGTGGGCGGGGTAATCGGGACGGTCACTGCCAGTCACTGTGTGTGGGCGGGGTAATCGGGACGGTCACTGCCAGTCACTGTGTGTGGGCGGGGTAATCGGGACGGTCACTGCCAGTCACTGTGTGTGGGCGGGGTAATCGGGACGGTCACTGCCAGTCACTGTGTGTGGGCGGGGTAATCGGGACGGTCACTGCCAGTCACTGTGTGTGGGCGGGGTAATCGGGACGGTCACTGCCAGTCACTGTGTGTGGGCGGGGTAATCGGGACGGTCACTGCCAGTCACTGTGTGTGGGCGGGGTAATCGGGACGGTCACTGCCAGTCACTGTGTGTGGGCGGGGTAATCGGGACGGTCACTGCCAGTCACTGTGTGTGGGCGGGGTAATCGGGACGGTCACTGCCAGTCACTGTGTGAGGGCGGGGTAATCGGGACGGTCACTGCCAGTCACTGTGTGAGGGCGGGGTAATCGGGACGGTCACTGCCAGTCACTGTGTGAGGGCGGGGTAATCGGGACGGTCACTGCCAGTCACTGTGTGAGGGCGGGGTAATCGGGACGGTCACTGCCAGTCACTGTGTGAGGGCGGGGTAATCGGGACGGTCACTGCCAGTCACTGTGTGAGGGCGGGGTAATCGGGACGGTCACTGCCAGTCACTGTGTGAGGGCGGGGTAATCGGGACGGTCACTGCCAGTCACTGTGTGTGGGCGGGGTAATCGGGACGGTCACTGCCAGTCACTGTGTGAGGGCGGGGTAATCGGGACGGTCACTGCCAGTCACTGTGTGAGGGCGGGGTAATCGGGACGGTCACTGCCAGTCACTGTGTGTGGGCGGGGTAATCGGGACGGTCACTGCCAGTCACTGTGTGAGGGCGGGGTAATCGGGACGGTCACTGCCAGTCACTGTGTGAGGGCGGGGTAATCGGGACGGTCACTGCCAGTCACTGTGTGTGGGCGGGGTAATCGGGACGGTCACTGCCAGTCACTGTGTGTGGGCGGGGTAATCGGGACGGTCACTGCCAGTCACTGTGTGTGGGCGGGATAATCGGGACGGTCACTGCCAATCACTGTGTGTGGGCGGGATAATCGGGACGGTCACTGCCAATCACTGTGTGTGGGCGGGATAATCGGGACGGTCACTGCCAATCACTGTGTGTGGGCGGGATAATCGGGACGGTCACTGCCAATCACTGTGTGTGGGCGGGATAATCGGGACGGTCACTGCCAATCACTGTGTGTGGGCGGGATAATCAGGACTCTCATCGTCTTTGCTAGGAGTCCTGTGAGGATTTTGCCTTTTGCTCCTTATTTCAGCTCCAAATCATATAATCCTATACATCACAGAGCTTATCTTCTCTCTTCCACCATATCTGGCTCTCAGATAACACAGCACACAAAACCTGACAGGTTTATCACCAAGATTATGATAAAAATGCTGAATTTCCTTTTCACTTTGATAAAAGAACAGTATTTGATTGGCCATTGCACTGGTGCACCTATGAGGGAATGTATATATTTTATATTAACTATAAGTGCGATAGTCACATGATTTCTCTCCAAGGTCACCTGGTATGAGGTCTTTTGAACGTACCGACTGATAACAAGTAGAAATATAGTGTTAGCCATTGACCTTCCTGTCAGGTCTGTATAAACATATGGTACCTGGTCACTACATCTACACCACAAAGAGGGAAAAGTTGTAACATCAAGGTATCTATATTTTTCCAGGTCAAAGTTCAACTATACATTGATTTAACCTGCGAGTCACATTACCTGTCACGAACAGGGTGAAGTGGGCATTGGCCTCTGTTAACATTGGCATCACATGGGTCTCAAAGAGAGTCAGTGCTTTTCCAGTTCCTCCTCGTGGATTGAGCAGCACCAGAAAGCGAGGTGGAGAGGGCAAAAGTCGTGGGGGACCTGGGTGATGAAATGACTGGTTATTATATATACAGCAATATCATCTCTAGATAGACATGAGTGTTCACATTTCAAGGATTTTCCTTTTACACTTCTCATACCCCAGCCTACATAATCAGAGGACTAAATTTCAAGATGCCCTGCCTGATTTCACAGAAGAGGGTTGGCAGATAGTTAAAAAGGTTAATACTCTTTACGGCTGAAATGAGGGATGCTAGGCCTGGCCACACCAGGACTTACCTCAGGAAGCCATTTTAATTCAATTCAAAAAGTAAATTCAAACATTTTTCTAAACTACCATATGTACTCGAGTATAAGCTGAGGTGCCTCAAAAAATGGACAACTTATTGACTCGAGTATAAGCCTAGGGTGGGAAATGCAGCCGCTTATAAAATTTTCAGTAGCCTCCCTCGTTAAAAAAATGTCAGCAGCCTCCCCTAATTAATAAAATGTCCAGCAGCCTCCCCTAATTAATAAAATGTCCAGCAGCCGCCCCCTCATTAATGAAATGTGCATTTCATGCCACAATTGCGTAGTGTCTTCCTTGCACACCCGGCATGTGCAGGACAAACTTTATTGTGTTTGGGGAATGTTTTTTTGGAGAGGAGGAGGTCTTTGATGAATTGGGATGTATAAATATTTTTATATAAAAGAGTGAATGATACTAATTTTTACAATCTGATCAGACCGTCCACCTACAAACTGGCAGATAGAAACAAACATTCAGCAATGAAGTGTTAATGTTTGGGGATCCAAATCTATTTCCTCTTATCAGCTGCACACAGCTTGGTTCTTGACCTGATCGCCACAGTCCCTGCAAACCAATTTGGGAAACCCTTTCTATCAGCCCCTGAAGAGCACTTCCACCCACATTATCTCCACACACAGATGCAATCATGCGGTATGAATGCCAATTTAGGGCCATGGTGCTTTGCACTTTTACACTTATGGGGGAAGGAAAGTGACAAACACGCTTCTATGTGGGGTTGTCACTGAGCCTTCTGTGCTGAAGTTTTTAATTGTTCAGAACAGGTTTTATTAGTTTTTTAGGTTTCTTAAGCCATCATACAGCAGTGTGGGCCCCCTGTTTCTGTATACTTGGCTTCCCCCATTTCCTTTTGCATTGAGGATATGGGAACATGACCGAAATACCTAAATAGGTGAAGGCTTCATCAAGGTACAGAATTGGACTATTTCCCAAAACTAATTAAAATGTCTACAATAAGGAGCAGCGCTGCGGAAAAAAAGAACAATTCCTGTACTATTAGACAGCATTATGTTATTCAAGAGAAGCAGATAATCCTAAAATCAAGTCCCGGGAGTGGGAAAACAACACCAAAAAAGTCTGAGAAAATAAAAACTCTGAGGATTGACATATAGTGTTATATCTAAAAGGTTCTACCAAACTTTTAAAAATGTGGTGCCCTAAACTGATCTACATGGATAGAAGACCTGGTGGATGCATGGAACTAGACCAATGGGACCAATCAATCCCTTGTGCAGGATTTTTTAACATCTAGCACCCCCACTGTTTGAAAAAAACACAGCATTTTAATTTTTATGATTTATAGCGCTGAACATTGTATAGGGGTCTCTACTGGTATTGCAGCACTTAACCAGGACTAAGATGCACACAGATTAGGTGACAAATGGATTTGACATTACAGCCCCATAAGGTGCTCCAAACACTTGATTGCTGCCCCCACCAGTCAGAAGACCCCTAGAAAACCGGTTCTGTACTAATGGGTGTATGAGAATGCATCCCGATGCTCTATGCCCAAACTTCAACCAAAATCCACTTATTTACCTTGAAGTGCCAACATGGAATTTTAAGCAGTAACTTATTGCTACCTGTTCTTCCACATCTTTCAATCATATTGGCCCCCTGAGGCAGCCAATACAGTTGAAAGAACATCATTGTAGGGTCCAGGGTCTCTCTGTACAGTAAAAATGTAGGGTCCAGCAGGAAGACCTCCAAAGATAATGCAACCCTGTCCACACCTACTCAAATTTCCTGCAGTTCCAAACAGCCAATGAAGTGTCTCTTTAAAATATCTTTATATCTAAAGCATCTCTTAAGTTGCCTGGGACTGCAGGAAGATTTGGTCCTATTTGGTGAACTCTGTCCTGGGGTGATGGTCTGACTGCCCACAGAAATGGCTCTGAGTGCCACCTCTGGCACTCGTGCCGTAGGTTCGCCACCACTGCTCTATTCAATTATATGGGAATGACAAAAATAGCCAAACACAGCGCTCAGGTATCTCCGCCAGTAAACGGGAGATCATGGGGTTCCAAGCAGTCAGACTCTTATCCATCAGCTTGTTATCTGCCATTCTGTGGAAAGGGAAAACATGTTAAGTTGGGAAAACAATTTAACCTCACACACAACGCCATTTCATGGGAAGTGTCTCTTCACTTCCTCTCAAGCACACCGCCATACATTGCACAGTGTAGGTGTTTAGCAATGCAACTCCACTTATCCGCTTGAGTGGGACGGAGTTGCAACCTGGCAATGTGATTGATGGCCATTGAAGTCCATGGTCTGAGAATCATCTCTCACCACTTCAGACAGGTAACACATGCAATTTCAAATGCATCATAACAGCTGACAAGAGATTTGCCTGTTTACATAGCTGTTAAAAAGATGTAAACAAAACAGATAATGCTGCGTTAACATGGTTTTTTTTTGTAAAACATTGTTAACACCTATGGAATCAGGCAAATCTCCTGTTCTCAGCTGTTCTGATGCGTTACTGCCACATGTGAACGCTCCCAACACCACTAATACCTCATATAGGGGGATACAGAATTGTCGCAAATTCCATGTAAGTCTTTGTGTACAGAGATATAAATCAGGTTTCTATGGGACAAATCCTGCAAAGTAATACACTGCGATGTATAATGTAAATGCTGGAATGTGCTCCGACCTGTCTGTGCCTCCTCCACCTGATAGGGGTTACGCCTGGTGTGTGTTACCTGTACACAGGGCAATGATCTGGAAGCAGGTCACTGATTCACTGGAGCGCAAACACAAAGCGATAATGGCAGGGTGACACAACACAGGACACAAGCGAGTGGCGGGAGAAGATCACAGACAACTCATGTAACAGGAATACAGGGATACTTAGATGGTACAATTGTAAAATAAAAGGAGCTCTCACATAAAGGGAAAGAACTGTATAGAATATTTACACAAAGTGCTGCTTTACAGCTTTGTGCATCCTAATAATTTACAGCTCTATTATCAGAAACTTGTGTGGGGTCCAGTCAGTATCCTGCTCCGGAGCCCTTGCTTCTGATTGTTCCTATTATTTGGGTCCTGTCGGTACCCTGCTGCCTATACCTTAACATTGGCATTGCCAATGGGGTGCTGTCCAAAAGGGGTGCTGTCTGTGGCCTGCTGCCTAGCCCTCGACTCTTATGGTTTCTGTTGTGGGTGTCCTGTACGTACCCACTCAGCCACCGTGCCACTAGTCAGTATCCTGCTGCCTAGCCCTTGCCTCTTTATGGGGGGCCCAGTCAGTATCCTGCTGCCTAGCCCTTGCCTCTTTATGGGGGGCCCAGTCAGTATCCTGCTGCCTAGCCATTGCCTCTTTATGGGGGGCCCAGTCAGTATCCTGCTGCCTAGCCCTTGCCTCTTTATGGGGGGCCCAGTCAGTATCCTGCTGCCTAGCCCTTGCCTCTTTATGGGGGGCCCAGTCAGTATCCTGCTGCCTAGCCCTTGCCTCTTTATGGGGGGCCCAGTCAGTATCCTGCTGCCTAGCCCTTGCCTCTTTATGGGGGGCCCAGTCAGTATCCTGCTGCCTAGCCCTTGCCTCTTTATGGGGGGCCCAGTCAGTATCCTGCTGCCTAGCCCTTGCCTCTTTATGGGGGGCCCAGTCAGTATCCTGCTGCCTAGCCCTTGCCTCTTTATGGGGGGCCCAGTCAGTATCCTGCTGCCTAGCCCTTGCCTCTTTATGGGGGGCCCAGTCAGTATCCTGCTGCCTAGCCCTTGCCTCTTTATGGGGGGCCCAGTCAGTATCCTGCTGCCTAGCCCTTGCCTCTTTATGGGGGCCCAGTCAGTATCCTGCTGCCTAGCCCTTGCCTCTTTATGGGGGGCCCAGTAAGTATTCTGCTGCCTAGCCCTTGTTTCTTTATGGGGGGCCCAGTCAGTATCCTGCTGCCTAGCCCTTGTTTCTTTATGGGGGGCCCAGTCGGTATCCTGCTGCCTAGCCCTTGCCTCTGACTGTTATGTGAGTTCTTATCATTACCATCAGGCTGAGCCCCTCTCTCCGTTCCATCTTGATTGCATTTTGGAATGCAAAGGAGACAGAATGTATGAACTCAGCCACAGGGCGGTTTCCCATATTGGGTTTTGGTCAAACAAACACAATGCTAGAGTCCGGGGACAGGCCTCGGCCCAATTGCATATGTGTTTCCATGGAAACACATGCGTTTGGTAACCAGCACCCGGTGTCTTGCATTTAGCCAGGTGCAGGTTACCGATCGCATGGGTTTCATTGGAAATGCATATGCGATTAGCCAGAGGCCTGCCCCTGGACTCTAGCATTGAGTTTGTAATTGCAGCGCCAGCAGCATGTGTGACTGCACCCCTAGGCTGGGTTCATATTTTGTGTCAAAGCATGTCTTTGTTAACATAATGTTAACACAAGTGTTAACATTTGCGTTTTCTAAATGAAAGTGTTAACATCTGTTTAATTAGGCAAAACTCTCTAAAGTTGTTGCAATGTATTTTTAAACACATGCATTAAACACGACGTGTGACTGCAGCCTAAGGGCGCGTTCACACGTTGCGTTTTGACCTGCGTTTTCATTGCGTTTGAAACGCATATACAACAGCTGAGGAGGGGCGATTTGCCTAATTACATCACTGTTAACGTTTCAGTTTACAAAACGCATCGTAAACGTGATGTTAACGCATGCGTTAACAAAGCGTTAACGCATGCGTTTTGTTAACGCATGCGTTAACATTGCGTTTACAAACGTAAACGGTAATGTAATTAGTCAAATTACCTCACATCAGCTGTTGTATATGCGTTTCAAACGCAATGAAAACGCAACCAAAACGCAACGTGTGAACGCGCCCTAAGGCTGGTGCCATACGCACCGCTTTGTCTGCATTTGTCTGCAAACGCAGACAAGGCCCCACCCACCGGGGTGGGCCGCGGCCCGATCGCATCGGCGTTTCTATGGAAACGCCTGCGATCGGGAATGAGCCGCCGCTGTTTTGCTTTAATTTAATGCGTTAATTTAACGTCGTTATGAGCGCAACACTAGCGGAACGTGTGAACGCACCCTCAGGGGTTCAATTTTTCAGATGCAGTTTTTGATGTCGAAACAAGGAGTGGAGTAAATAAAAGAGGAGCAGCGCCTCTCTGTGATATTCTCTCACCCATTATGATCCACACCTGCTTTTGGCTTTGAAAACTGCATCTGAAAAACTGACCATGTGAATGCAGCCTGACTGTTGTGGGGACACTAAGTAAGCTAGTATCTTGTATTTATTCAACTTTGAAGCTCAAGAAATTGTAGTTTTATCTAAGTGTCACTAATCTACACACGTCTGTACGGTGACCACTGATAACAAGGCCTACTCCCATTCACTAGTGTTACCCATAGCAACCAATCAGCATTCAGCTTTCATTTTACACAGGTTATATGAAAAGTGAGAAGAGGAATCTGATTAGTTGCTATAAACCACTTTTCTTTTAACGTGTGTTCACACGTTCAATTTTTTAGATGCAGTTTTTGATGTCCAAACCAGGAGAGGAGTTAAAAAAAAAAGAGGAGCACCTTTCCTCAATGATATGTTCTCCCATTATGATCAATACCTGCTTTTTGGCTTTTAAAATTGCATCTATAAAACTGAACATGTGAACGCATCCTAACTGCTTTCTCACATAAACAGCGCCCTCCCTATCTATGGGTTTTGTCAGGTATTGCAGCTTAACTCCATTCATTTCAATAGACTTGAACTGCAATACCACACACAACCGATGGATTGCTTTGGCCGTGTTTTAGAATTTTGGAAACCCTTCAGGAACGCAAATGTTGAGCTGCCAGACGCACCCGATTATAATAAATGAGGTCACGTAGAAAATCAACAGGTTACAAAGCAAAGTTTTCTAACTTTGGGTACAATATAGAAGAGCAACATTGTCACCTAACTACAAGTCATTGTGAAGCCACAGCCTGATGACTTCCGCCCAGTGTAATGATCGCTTACCTTGTTCATAAGAAAGCTGGCATATCTTCTGTGCCCAGGTCTTTGCCAGGTTAAAGTTATGTTCCCTATCCCTTGATGCCTCTGTCCGAAACGTCCTTGTAATCCTTTGCCGGTAACTTGTGGCCCCCAACATGCCTCGAAGAGGATAAAATATGACTTTGAAGTAGCCCCCTATGTCTTTGGGGTCTTTACCCCTGAAGGCACGACAACTAATGCAGTCGGAAAGTTGAAAGGAGGTACGTGAAGACCCCGAGGAAGCGGCGGAGAGGCTCTGGCTGAATAGCTGAGATCTAGTCAGGAGCAAGGACAAGGAATTGCCATCTTCAGGCACCTGGGAGAAGGTGTCACAGAGGAGGACGTCAGTTGGGACGCTGGCAAAGTCATGGGCTTCTCCCATCTTTGGCCCTTAAAAATGTAGAGAAATAAGAAATGATATGCAATGAAATAAGCAAAAAGAGTGCATAAGGTTCAGGAGATGATCTGCATAGAGAGTGCAAGGATCAGGCACCAGAGGAGAGACTGTCAGAGCAAAGAGAAACCGACTGAGGAGTATAACCAGCTCTGCCTGCTCCTCCGCCTGTCGCTTCACGTTTGACTCCTGTGTGCCTCTTAGCAGTAGCCTGCACCCCCTGCTCCGTGCTGCCCTCTAGTGTGGGCACTGCAGACTGTTAGGTATTTACTGAGGCCACTCACCTGTCCTGCAGAGGCGGTTAGATCTCTGCACAGGGGAGACACATTATGGCTTATTCACAAATCCGTCTTTTTTGTCAGTATGCTATCCGTGATTTTTACTCATTATCTACCCTTTATTTTCTATATGTTTTTTCACCTTTCTGTTTTATTACACTGATCAGTCATCTCATATCTCACAACTTTCGTAGCAGTAACATTGTGTCCCCCAGCTCCCTGTCACATTGTGCCGCCATTCTCCCCCACTCATTGTAGCCCTTAATATTGTGCCACTTTATTGTGCCCCCACCCCAACAGGTTCCCCTTATTCTGCCCCCAGCAACTCCTCCTCAAATTGTAGCCCCCTCCCCCTGATATTGTGTCCCCCTGCTCCCCCTAATATTAAAGCCCCGGGACAGCAGGATAGAGACCAAAATATATGTACTTGGGACAATTGAAGATAGATGGTTGTCCCTTTTACAGATAAAGGACAATAATAGAAGTCAATGGTTATGCAGAAAAAAGGATGACGTGTGTGCAGTCCTTTTTATTCACTGATGATGTTTTCTAATGTTGAGGTTGAGTTCACACATCGGGGCACATTTACGCATTTACGCCGGGTTTCCCGAATATTTCCAATTTGCCCTGAATTGCACAGAGGTTTTTGGCGCACACGATGGGATTGTGGCGCCAGCATTCATGCGACACAAATCAGGGGCGTGGCCACCGGAAAACCCGACAGATTCGGACAAACCGCGGAATTTAACTTTTAAAATTGTGTCACAAGATCAGCACTTACATGCACCGGGAAGATGGTGAACTCCAGCGGACCTGGGCGGGGTAGCCACACATGCAGGAAATTGGATGCACAATCTTAGTTAATCGCGGCAGCTCCGAATCCTTGTCGCACATTCCGGATCGGCGGCATCAACGAGACCCCATTCTGTCTAAAGTCTTGAACTGCACTTAGCTGGAAAGGGAAGGGGCTAGAACACACATCTCTGCTTAGGATAGGTTTAAGCACATGGGGAGGGGGGGGAATATATCAAGGCGTATACCCCTGAAAACAGACATACAAAGTGTGACTTAGTCGCAATGCCAGGAGTTTTGACTTATCCGCCATCTACAGTGATTGAGAGTGGAGGGAGCGGTGCTGGTTTGGGCAAGCCTGTGCCTATTCAGGTGCGGGCTATGGTACAATTCTACACCAGGTCGCTGTGCGGGCTATGGCACAATTCTACACCAGGTCGCTGTGCGGGCTATGGCACAATTCTACACCAGGTCGCTGTGCGGGCTATGGCACAATTCTACACCAGGTCGCTGTGCGGGCTATGGCACAATTCTATGTTGCCACACACCGGGATTTATCAGTAGCCTGGAGCAAGGACATGCCGTAGGGTGGGGGCACCATCATACGCTGGGGTGTGTAACAAATGTGCCCCATGGTGTTTTTCAAACTATTCAAGGGAACTTCAAGGGCTCGACAAAGCGACCATACATTGAGTTAACACTACATCGTCATTGCGTTTAATGTGAACACAGACTATGGGACAGATTTATCAAGTGTCTGAAAGTCAGAATATTTGTAGTTGCCCATGGCAACTAATCACAGCTCCCCTTTAAAATATTCATGAGCACTGATAAAATGAAAGCTGAGCTGTGATTGGTTGCCATGGGCAACTAGAAATATTCAGACTTTCAGACACTTGATAAATCTGCCCCTATAAGTACAAGATTTTTGAGGATCTGACTTGATAAAACATATTTGGGAATGTGGGCACTGTTCCAGGTTACGGTAGTGATGAGGTTTTCTGCTTAAGTAGGTTTGTAGCCACTTTTCTACAAAAAAATTCCTGTTTTTCACTCGCTCATTCCGTTCTAATGACATCACCCACTGTGCCTCTTTCTCTCACAGTCTGTCTCACTGAATGAGTTATAACTATACTACTGCAGCTCCTCCTATTCTGCAGAGCTCAGACATATAAACAAAGATCCACAGAGAGTTTGCAGACAGCACTAAAGTAGCTGGACTGCTGAATCGCTTGATGAATAATGTACTCCCAAAAACATATAATGGACATACAATGGACCCCCAAGAACTAGTATAAGGCAAACCAATTTGGAAGTTAATGGAGAATCACTTGAAACTAACAATCACAAATAACATGGATGCTATTGATGACACATCCTACATGGGGTATAATGTCTCAGCACATAATCCATCAAGTGGATGAACTGTAGTAGTGAGGTTATTTATTGAGACAGCCCTGTATACTGCAGTTGCAATGCTGGACAGTACGCCACCATAGCCAATACAATGTAATGTACAGAGCTTTCTTCTCCTCTCAGAAGTACCCCCTGTGAGGCTGTATACATTACATACCTCCCAACCAACCCATTTTTTGAAAGCTAGTCGTGGATTTTTGGGTCTGTGCTGTCCAGCTGTCTTGGTTAGGAGGAAGTATGTCCCAAGCTGTAACACTATCTACTTCTACTAAGAAATGCTGTTATTGTGTCTGCTGACGTCAAAGCCGATCATAGCAGTATCAGGCAGAGCTACCACCAGGAATTTTGGGGTCCCCTACAGGAAAATGTTGTAACCCCCGTACTTCCCCTATCCCAGCACACACATCATAGTTTGTCACCATGAACTGCAGAATTGCTGTTCGTACTGTAGATGACTCAGGCAGCTGCCTTCTGCCGGTGGCTAGTTTGTACTATGCAAGATATTTCAATGTCATCTGTGTCTTTAAGACACAGATTCCATTGATATGTAAAGCGGCGCAGAACAGACCCCTCTGTCTGTGCCACTCTGGAGCACCCAGGTGGCGTGTGATGCACAGAGCTGCAACCCAGAAGATCTGGGAGACGAGAGGGTGGCAGCGGCGTGCAAACAGAGAGGTAAGTATTCAATTTACTAATGACTGGGTCATTCATATACTTTTGGGGGGAGTTGTATATGGTTAAACTATGGGGGAGTGCTGCAAATAAATACACTGTAGTGGGAGCTATATGTAACCTATAAAATGTGAGGGGACTGCCTACTAATAAACTCTGATGGGCCTGTATATGACAGCTATTCAATTATTGATTAATTAATCTCCTTTCAGCGGTTGCTCAGCGTTTTGAAACGCATGCTACGTGTGACTGCCCCCTCAGCACTTTCCTCAATGACCCCTTCTTGTCCAGGTAGCTGCTTGCAGCACATTTGTAACGCAACAGTCAGTGATTTTATTCCATGAATTCTTCCCCCATGTCACAACCTCCTGCAGTATCAAAATGATCTACTAATACTTACTGTACATGGCAGAATTTGCCACAAACATTATTATAGGGGCAATATATATTATTGTTTATTACAGGAGATCTCTAACATGGGACATATAGTATCAGTGACTCCACAGTAGCCAACAGCCACAATGCCCTAACAATAACAATATATATAGTAACAGTGCCCCCATAGTAGTCAATAGTCTCAGTGCCACAACAGTAGCAAATAGTCTCAGTACCCCAACAGTAGCCATTAGTCTCAGTGCCGCGACAGTAGCCAATAGTCTCAGTGCCGCGACAGTCGTCAATAATCTCACTACCCCCACAGTAGCCAATAGTCTCAGTACCCCCACAGTAGCCAATAGTCTCAGTATCCCCACAGTAGCCAATAGTCTAAGTACCCCCACAGTAGCCAATAGTCTCAGTATCCCCACAGTAGCCAATAGTCTTACTACCCCCACAGTAGCCAATAGTCTTAGTGCCTCGACAGTAGCCAATAGTCTCAGTACCCCCTCGGTAGCCAATAGTCTTAGTACTCCCACAGTAGCCAATAGTCTCAGTACCCCCACTGTAGCCAATAGTCTCAGTACCCCTACAGTAACCAATAGTCTCAGTACCCCTACAGTAGCCAATAGTCTCAGTGCCACAACAGTAGCCAATAGTCTCAGTACCCCTACAGTAGCCAATAGTCTCAGTACCCCTACAGTACCAATAGTCTCAGTACCCCCACTGTAGCCAATAGTCTCAGTACCCCTACAGTAGCCAATATTCTCAGTGCCGCAACAGTAGCCAGTAGTTTCAGTGTCCCCACAGTAACCAATACTTACAGTGCCCCCCACAGAACCTAATAATCACAGTGCGACCACAGGAGGCAATAGAAACCAAGTCTCCTGGAAAAGGTTTTAGTTCAAAGTTACCAGTGAGTCTTTCTCAGTATAACCCCAACCTTGAATTGAACCACGAAAAACGTTCCAAGGGTCAAAAACAGACTGGACCACCTTACGGGTTTCTCTATAGAAAGGAAATGTTGCGCCCTAGACTATATGGTAGAGCTGAGTAATGGACAGGTTTACCTCTCAAAGTAAATTTTCTCTAAGTTCTCTAAGACATGTCAGCTCTAATTTTTGTGCTAATATTGTTGACATTTCACTTAAAGTTTCTGATATAAAGTTATAAATCCAGTTTTTTCTTGCCCAACCTTATCCTTCAGCACTAAAATAACTAAAAATTGATGTTGCTGCATAAAAAGTGGATGCAGACATGTAGTTGGAATACAATATGACAAAATTAAAAGCAATAGGCGTATAAGAGCCATGGGGCCCCGTATACAATTACTGAATAGGGCCACAATTCCCGTATCATTCCAGGACCTGCCTCTCTGGCGCCTCTAGTGGCCGCCGTGGGCATTGCCGTGTGAGGCGGATCCGCTTCCTGTGCCGCCCGTACAGGGGGAGCCGGGGTCACACGGATGGAGTGTCAGGGGCCGGCACACAGCAGCGCAGGTGAGAGGGGGCGTATGCTGCGGGTGACAGCCGCCATGGTCCCGGGTGTAGTAACCAGTGTCCCCGCTTCTCTCTTCCCCAGTGCGGGCGGATTTCGGGGCTTATTCTCCCCCCGGCTCCACACGGAAGAGGCACATCCGTTTCGCGGCGCATCATGACATCCTCCTGCTGCGGGAGGTCATCCACCACAACCCGTTCTGGGTGCGGGAGTTCGGGCAGGTGTGGGCGGCGGTGGCCGAGAGGATGAGCAGCGCCCTGCAGAGCGAGGGCTTCGAGGTGGACGGCAGGAGGTGCCGGGAGAGGACGGCGCTACTACTGGACTACTACAAGAGGCACAACTACGCCATGCTCCGGAGGTGAGGGCTCATACTAGTACTATTACTACTAATACTACTACAAGAGGCACAACTACGCCATGCTCCGGAGGTGAGGGCTCATACTAGTACTATTACTACTAATACTACTACAAGAGGCACAACTACGCCATGCTCCGGAGGTGAGGGCTCATACTAGTACTATTACTACTAATACTACTACAAGAGGCACAACTACGCCATGCTCCGGAGGTGAGGGCTCATACTAGTACTATTACTACTGGTACTACTGATACTACTACGAGAGGCACAACTACGCCATGCTCCGAAGGTGAGGGCTCATACTAGTACTATTACTACTGGTACTACTAATACTACTACAAGAGGCACAACTACGCCGTGCTCCGGAGGTGAGGCTATACTAGTACTATTACTACTAATACTACTACTTCAAGAGGCACAACTACGCCATGCTCCGGAGGTGAGGGCTCATACTAGTACTATTACTACTGGTACTACTAATACTACTACAAGAGGCACAACTACGCCATGCTCCGGAGGTGAGGGCTCATACTAGTACTATTACTACTGGTACTACTAATACTACTACAAGAGGCACAACTACACCATGCTCCGGAGGTGAGGGCTCATACTAGTACTATTACTACTGGTACTACTAATACTACTACAAGAGGCACAACTACGCCATGCTCCGGAGGTGAGGGCTCATACTAGTACTATTACTACTGGTACTACTAATACTACTACAAGAGGCACAACTACGCCATGCTCCGGAGGTGAGGGCTCATACTAGTACTATTACTACTGGTACTACTAATACTACTACAAGAGGCACAACTACGCCATGCTCCGGAGGTGAGGGCTCATACTAGTACTATTACTACTGGTACTACTAATACTACTACAAGAGGCACAACAACGCCATGCTCCGGAGGTGAGGGCTCATACTAGTACTATTACTACTGGTACTACTAATACTACAAGAGGCACAACTACGCCATGCTCCGGAGGTGAGGGCTCATACTAGTACTATTACTACTAATACTACTACTTCAAGAGGCACAACTACGCCATGCTCCGGAGGTGAGGGCTAATACTAGTACTATTACTACTAATACTACTACTACAAGAGGCACAACTACGCCATGCTCCGGAGGTGAGGGCTCATACTAGTACTATTACTACTGGTACTACTAATACTACTACAAGAGGCACAACTACGCCATGCTCCGGAGGTGAGGGCTCATACTAGTACTATTACTACTGGTACTACTAATACTACTACAAGAGGCACAACTACGCCATGCTCCGGAGGTGAGGGCTCATACTAGTACTATTACTACTGGTACTACTAATACTACTACAAGAGGCACAACTACGCCATGCTCCGGAGGTGAGGGCTCATACTAGTACTATTACTACTGGTACTACTAATACTACTACAAGAGGCACAACTACGCCATGCTCCGGAGGTGAGGGCTCATACTAGTACTATTACTACTAATACTACTACTTCAAGAGGCACAACTACGCCATGCTCCGGAGGTGAGGGCTAATACTAGTACTATTACTACTAATACTACTACTACAAGAGGCACAACTACGCCATGCTCCGGAGGTGAGGGCTCATACTAGTACTATTACTACTAATACTACTACAAGAGGCACAACTACGCCATGCTCCGGAGGTGAGGGCTCATACTGGTACTATTACTACTGGTACTAATACTACTACAAGAGGCACAACTACGCCATGCTCCGGAGGTGAGGGCTCATACTACTAGTACTATTACTACTGGTACTACTAATACTACTACAAGAGGCACAACTACGCCATGCTCCGGAGGTGAGGGCTCATACTACTAGTACTATTACTACTGGTACTACTAATACTACTACAAGAGGCACAACTACGCCATGCTCCGGAGGTGAGGCTATACTAGTACTATTACTACTGGTACTACTAATACTACTACAAGAGGCACAACTACGCCATGCTTCGGAGGTGAGGCTATACTAGTACTATTACTACTGGTACTACTCATACTACTACAAGAGGCACAACTACGCCATGCTCCGGAGGTGAGGCTATACTAGTACTATTACTACTGGTACTACTCATACTACTACAAGAGGCACAACTACGCCATGCTCCGGAGGTGAGGCTATACTAGTACTATTACTACTGGTACTACTAATACTACTACAAGAGGCACAACTACACCATGCTCCGGAGGTGAGGGCTCATACTAGTACTATTACTACTACTACTACAAGAGGCACAACTACGCCATGCTCCGGAGGTGAGGGCTCATACTAGTACTATTACTACTACTACTACTACAACTACTACAAAGGCACAACTACGCCATGCTCCGGAGGTGAGGCTATACTAGTACTATTACTACTAATACTACTACTACAAGAGGCACAACTACGCCATGCTCCGGAGGTGAGGGCTCATACTAGTACTATTACTACTAGTACTACTACAAGAGACACAACTACGCCATGCTCCGGCGGTGAGGGCTCATACTAGTACTATTACTACTGGTACTACTAATACTACTACAAGAGGCACAACTACGCCATGCTCCGGGGGTGAGGGCTCATACTACTAGTACTATTACTACTAATACTACTTCTACAAGAGGCACAACTACGCCATGCTCCGGAGGTGAGGGCTCATACTAGTACTATTACTACTACTACAAGAGGCACAACTATGCCATGCTCCGGAGGTGAGGGCTCATACTAGTACTATTACTACTAATACTACTACAAGAGGCACAACTACGCCATGCTCCGGAGGTCAGGCTATACTAGTACTATTACTACTGGTACTACTAATACTACTACAAGAGGCACAACTACGCCATGCTCCGGAGGTAAGGCTATACTAGTACTATTACTACTGGTACTACTAATACTGCTACAAGAGGCACAACTACGCCATGCTCCGGAGGTGAGGGCTCATACTAGTACTATTACTACTGGTACTACTAATACTACTACAAGAGGCACAACTACGCCATGCTCCGGAGGTGAGGGCTCATACTAGTACTAATACTACTACAAGAGGCACAACTACGCCATGCTCCGGAGGTGAGGGCTCATACTAGTACTATTACTACTGGTACTACTAATACTACTACAAGAGGCACAACTACGCCGTGCTCCGGAGGTGAGGCTATACTAGTACTATTACTACTAATACTACTACTACAAGAGGCACAACTACGCCATGCTCCGGAGGTGAGGGCTCATACTAGTACTATTACTACTGGTACTACTAATACTACTACAAGAGGCACAACTACGCCATGCTCCGGAGGTGAGGGCTCATACTAGTACTATTACTACTGGTACTACTAATACTACTACAAGAGGCACAACTACGCCATGCTCCGGAGGTGAGGGCTCATACTAGTACTATTACTACTGGTACTACTAATACTACTACAAGAGGCACAACTACGCCATGCTCCGGAGGTGAGGGCTCATACTAGTACTATTACTACTGGTACTACTAATACTACTACAAGAGGCACAACTACGCCATGCTCCGGAGGTGAGGGCTCATACTAGTACTATTACTACTAATACTACTACTTCAAGAGGCACAACTACGCCATGCTCCGGAGGTGAGGGCTAATACTAGTACTATTACTACTAATACTACTACTACAAGAGGCACAACTACGCCATGCTCCGGAGGTGAGGGCTCATACTAGTACTATTACTACTAATACTACTACAAGAGGCACAACTACGCCATGCTCCGGAGGTGAGGGCTCATACTGGTACTATTACTACTGGTACTAATACTACTACAAGAGGCACAACTACGCCATGCTCCGGAGGTGAGGGCTGATACTACTAGTACTATTACTACTGGTACTACTAATACTACTACAAGAGGCACAACTACGCCATGCTCCGGAGGTGAGGGCTCATACTACTAGTACTATTACTACTGGTACTACTAATACTACTACAAGAGGCACAACTACGCCATGCTCCGGAGGTGAGGGCTCATACTAGTACTATTACTACTAATACTACTACAAGAGGCACAACTACGCCATGCTTCGGAGGTGAGGCTATACTAGTACTATTACTACTGGTACTACTCATACTACTACAAGAGGCACAACTACGCCATGCTCCGGAGGTGAGGCTATACTAGTACTATTACTACTGGTACTACTAATACTACTACAAGAGGCACAACTACGCCATGCTCCGGAGGTGAGGGCTCATACTAGTACTATTACTACTAATACTACTACTTCAAGAGGCACAACTACGCCATGCTCCGGAGGTGAGGGCTAATACTAGTACTATTACTACTAATACTACTACTACAAGAGGCACAACTACGCCATGCTCCGGAGGTGAGGGCTCATACTACTAGTACTATTACTACTACTACTACTACAAAGGCACAACTACGCCATGCTCCGGAGGTGAGGGCTCATACTAGTACTATTACTACTACTACTACTACAAAGGCACAACTACGCCATGCTCCGTAGGTGAGGCTATACTAGTACTATTACTACTATTACTACTACTACAAGAGGCACAACTACGCCATGCTCCGGAGGTGAGGGCTCATACTAGTACTATTACTACTAGTACTACTACAAGAGACACAACTACGCCATGCTCCGGAGGTGAGGGCTCATACTAGTACTATTACTACTAATACTACTTCTACAAGAGGCACAACTACGCCATGCTCCGGAGGTGAGGGCTCATACTAGTACTATTACTACTAATACTACTACAAGAGGCACAACTACGCCATGCTCCGGAGGTGAGGGCTCATACTAGTACTATTACTACTGGTACTACTAATACTACTACAAGAGGCACAACTACGCCATGCTCCGGAGGTAAGGCTATACTAGTACTATTACTACTGGTACTACTAATACTGCTACAAGAGGCACAACTACGCCATGCTCTGGAGGTGAGGGCTCATACTAGTACTATTACTACTGGTACTACTAATACTACTACAAGAGGCACAACTATGCCATGCTCCGGAGGTGAGGGCTCATACTAGTACTATTACTACTGGTACTACTAATACTACTACAAGAGGCACAACTACGCCATGCTCCGGAGGTGAGGGCTCATACTAGTACTATTACTACTAATACTACTACTACAAGAGGCACAACTACGCCATGCTCTGGAGGTGAGGGCTCATACTAGTACTATTACTACTAATACTTCTACTACTACAAGAGGCACAACTACGCCATGCTCCGGAGGTGAGGGCTCATACTAGTACTATTACTACTAATACTACTACAAGAGGCACAACTACGCCATGCTCCGGAGGTGAGGCTATACTAGTACTATTACTACTGGTACTACTAATAATACTGCTACGGCGCACAACTATGCCATGCTCTGGAGGTGAGGGCTCATACTAGTACTATTACTACTAATACTACTACTACAAGAGGCACAACTACGCCATGCTCCAGAGGTGAGGCTATACTAGTACTATTACTACTGGTACTACTAATAATACTGCTACAAGACGCACAACTACACCATGCTCCAGAGGTGAGGCTATACTAGTACTATTACTACTGGTACTACTAATAATACTGCTACAAGACGCACAACTACGCCATGCTCCAGAGGTGAGGCTATACTAGTACTATTACTACTGGTACTACTAATAATACTGCTACAAGACGCACAACTACACCATGCTCTGGAGATGAGGACTCATACTAGTACTATTATTACTACTACAAGATGCAAAACTACGCCATGCTCCAGAGGTGAGGCTATACTAGTACTATTACTACTGGTACTACTAATAATACTGCTACAAGACGCACAACTATGCCATGCTCCGGAGGTGAGATTATACTACTAATACTAGTACTACTAATACTACTACAAGAGGCACAACTACGTCATGCTCAGGTGAGGTTCTACTACTAGTACTACTACAAGAGGCACAACTACTCCATGCTCCGGAGGTGAGGGCTCATACTATTACTACTACTACTACTACAAGAGGCACAACTACGCCATGCTCTGGAGGTGAGGACTCATACTAGTACTATTATTACTACTACAAGAGGCACAACTACTCCATGCTCCAGAGGTGAGGCTATACTAGTACCATTACTACTACTATAAGAGGCACAACTACAACATGCTCCGGAGGTGAGGCTATACTAGTACCATTACTACTACTATAAGAGGCACAACTACAACATGCTCAGGAGGTGAGGCTATACTACTACTACTAATACTACTAAAAGAGGCACAACTACTCCATGCTCTGGAGGTGAGGCTATACTACTAGTACTATTACTACTAGTACTACTACAAGAGGCCAAAATACGCCATGCTCCAGAGGTAAGGCTATACTACTACTACTAGAACTACTAATATTACTAAAAGAGGCACAACTACTCCATGCTCTGGAGGTGAGGCTATACTACTAGTACTAGTAATACTACTACAAGAGGCACAACTATGCCATGCTCCAGAGGTGAGGTTATACTACTAATACTACTACAAGAGGCACAACTATGCCATGCTCCAGAGGTGAGGTTATACTACTAATACTAGTACTACTTATACTACTACAAGAGGCACAACTACTTCATGCTCAGGAGGTGAGGCTCTACTACTAGTACTATTACTACTACAAGAGGCACAACTACGCCATGCTCCGGAGGTGAGGCTCTACTACTAGTACTATTACTACTACAAGAGGCACAACTACGCCATACTCTGGAGGTGAGGTTGTACTACTAAAACTAGTACCACTTATACTATTACAAGAGGCACAACTACTCCATGCTCAGGAGGTGAGAGCTCATACTAGTACTACTACAAGAGGCACAACTACGCCATGCTCCGGAGGTAAGGCTATACTACTAGTACTACTAATACTACTACAAGAGGCACAACTACGCCATGCTCTGGAGGTGAGGACTCATACTATTACTATTATTACTGCTACAAGAGGCACAACTACTCCATGCTCCGGAGGTGAGGCTATACTACTAGTACTATTACTACTGGTACAACCACACCATGCTCAGGAGGTAACGATATACTACTAGTACTATTACTACTGGTACTACTACACGAGGCACAACTACGCCATGCTCCGGAGGTGAGGGCTCATACTAGTACTACTAATACTACTACAAGAGGCACAACTATGCCATGCTCAGGAGGTGAGGCTACACTAGCACTATTATTACTAGTACTACTAATGCTACTACAAGAGGCACAACTACGCCATGCTCAGGAGGTGAAGCTATACTACTAGTACTATTACTACTGGTACTACTACAAGAGGCACAACTACGCCATGCTCCGGAGGTGAGGCTATACTAGTACTATTACTACTGGTACTAATACTACTACAAGAGGCACAACTACGCCATGCTCAGGTGAGGCTATACTATTAGTACTACTACAAGAGGCACAACTACGCCATGCTCAGGAGGTGAAGCTATACTAGTAGTACTATTACTACTGGTACTACTAATACTACTACAAGAGGCACAACTACGCCATACTCAGGAGGTGAGGCTATACTATTTGTACTACTACTACTACAAGAGGCACAACTACACCATGCTCAGGAGGTGAGGCTATACTACTAGTACTAATACTACTGGTACTACTACAAGAGGCACAACTATGTCATGTTAAGGAGGTGAGGCTATACTACTAGCACTAATACTACTGGTACTACTACTACAAGAGGCACAACTACGGAAATGCTCAGGAGGTTATGTTATACTACTAGTACTACTACTAGAGGCACAACTACGCCATGCTCAGGAGGTGAGGCTATAGTACTATTACTACTGGTACTACTACTACAAGAGGCACAACTACGCCATGCTCAGGAGGTGAGGCTATAGTACTATTACTACTGGTACTACTACTACAAGAGGCACAACTACGCCATGCTCAGGAGGTGAGGTTATACTACTAGCACTAATACTACTGGTAAAACTACAAGAGGCACAGGTATGCCATGCTCAGGAGGTTAGGGCTCATACTTCTAGTATTATTAATACTTAGAGGCACAACTACCATATTTTTCGGACTATAAGGCGCACAAAAAATCCTTTGATTATCTCAGAAATCAAAGGTGCGCCTTATAGTCCAGTGCGCCTTATATGTGAACGTACTTACAGACAACAGCTGCCTTAAACTGTGCACAGGTCTGCCACCTGCTGGTCATTCATCCTTATAATCAGGTGCGCCTTATAGTCCAGTGCGCCTTATAGTCCGAAAAATACTGTACGCCATGCTCAGGAGGTGAAGCTATTCTACTAGTACTACTACTGCGCCATGCTTAGGATGTGAGGGCTGATACTGCTTGTACTGCTACAGGAGGCACACCACTAGTATTAGCATTACTAGTACTACAAGAGGCACAACTACTGTGTCATCCTCAGGTGGAGTAGGCTCATACTAGTAATAGTACTACTACTAGTACTCCAATCACTTCTAGTTCTATTTCTTCTTGTACTTCTACAAGAGGCATAGCTATGCAATGCTCATGAGGAGGGATGCAACCACAGTACTATTAGTATTACTATCACTACTACCTAATATAATACATCTGTACTATAACTGGTAATGCTATCATTTTCTCAGCAGAGATGAGGGCTAATACTATAGTATTACTACAAGTACACCATCGCCAAATCTACAAGAGGTACAACCACGTCATGCTGCATAGATAAGAGATAATAGTACACATTACTACTACCGTAGTACTGCTATCACTTGTACTACAAGAGTCACACTGAGCAATGCTACAACGGTGTGGGCTGCTACTACTGTTTTATTTTTCTACTAGTGACCCTCTCAGTGCTCCTACTAGAGGTGTGCTGGTGCACAGGTTCACATGAGGCAATGATAAGGTTACCGCATTTCGATGCTGAGCGTCTTAATCATGGGTGAGCTGGCGTTTTTTCCTACTTTGTTGTAGTTTGATGTTTATACACTACTACTAGTACTCCCATCAGATCTATGCCATGTTGCAGGTCTGCTCCTACTGTGTTACACCCAAGTGCTGTTGTTTCCATTTGTACTGGGTCCCCCATCGCAGCTGCTACTCCCACCAATAATACTCTCCCCATTGCTGCTGCTCTCGATACTATTGATGCCATCCTACTCCTACCATAGTATTTCCTCCCATCACTGCCCTACTCCCTACTTAATTGGTGCCCCTATCGGTTTTAGAAATGTTATAGATCCTACTACTCCTAACACTTTCGTAAAATCATTATACGTTCCCCCTTATTTGCCTTTTATGTTCATTATTCAGTTACTACTGATCCTCCCTGATCTTGCACCTTCTCCACAGGGGCGGCACAGAGGCTATGTACATGGAGAAAGAGGATTTGCTGCAGAAAATCCTGGAACTGGAATCTGAGAAGCGAGAAGTCGGTTCTGATCCGCGGCACAGGGACACCTTGTGCGTCACCGTCACTGAGGAGACTCTGCGCAGGGCACAGGAGGAGGCGGCCATCCCACCCGGTGTGTACCTTATATTCTACAAGTGGTTGTGCCACTCGCCCTATGTAAGGTCCTCTCCTAATAACTAGTCCTAGTAATCAGAAAGGCACAATACACGTGCTATATATCTACTAGGAGCACCTATGGACTACACTGGACAAGTTGTTTATGAGTCCATTGTATTCATGAGGTTAATATCATCCTCACTCATCATAGCGGTGATGGATAAGCTGCTGTGTATACAGGTACACAAGAATTGTGATCTTTGCTGTGCATCACTGTGAACTTTTGGGTTATTTAGGGTGATCTGGAATATGATATAACTTCCTCCTGTAGTGTTTCCTAAGTTCAGAGTTCATCTGGAAATGAATTTGTAGGCTGAGCCTTACCATGCTGAACTTCCAAAACTCAAGAATCCCCTTTTACTTTGGAACCCCTTGGTGAAAACTAGGCTATAGAGTCAGATTTATTGCTGTCTATGGATGAGATTTATGGAAATCAATACCGCCCCCTACAGGTATGTGACCATAATGCCAGCAAAATGAAGGGCGTAGTAATTGTATGTGGTGGAGAACCCTTCTAATGGCTAGATAAGACCAGTGTACAGGGGTGGGCAAAAATGTAGCAACTTTTGTAAATATTGGTAGGAAGATTATTGCACTGGGCAGTGATTGGGGTGTTAATATGGCTCCAAAACACTGATTGTGTTCATTATTTATGTAGGAACACAAAATGGTCACCAGGTGGCAGCACCGTTCCTCTGCTAGAGGGATATGCTGCATACAAGAAGCAACTGTATGGGGGGGCGGGGGGGGGGGGATGATAAAATAAAATTGTTAGAATAGGAATAAGGGGTCCCACTATTCCTAATGAATTTTAAAGGAATTGTATGACATATATTAGGTCGCTGCAGTTGCTGGCTAAGTACAAAGTCCACATTGGTCCAGAAAGAGTTTTAAGTGATTTTGTACATTTTTTTTTTTGCTCTGTTTAGTCCTAGCGCTACCAACCATCCGTTTTCTAGTCCTAGTGTCATCCTAGTTTTCAGATTTTTGCAGCCGTGAGCTACTTCCTTGAAACACATGAAAAAACACCGACCGCACTAGGGTGGCATGTGATTGCGTTTTATTTTTTTTTCATGCACCCATTTCCTTCAATGGGTGAGTTTCACACACACAAACAAATTTCTGATACAATTGCTGTCCCAGTTTATATCGGACACAACTTTGATTTAAGGACTATTGTTTTTAATTATGCATGTAGCATGTACTACTCTCGTCCGAGCCGTGCGTGAAACTTGCTTAATAAAGATATTAATTGCATAAAATAAAAATTGGACAGCATTTGGATGCCATCACAACTGGGTTGACTACATAAATGGATGATTAGATAGCATTAGGGCTCAGTCACATGGCTGTCTGCGGGAACGTACATGCGGCCGCATGTTCGTCCCCATAGACGGCAATAGTGGCACGGCGGGGATACGGTGCCACACATGTGTGGCACTGATCCGGGCCGCACACACCGTAAAAAGATCTTTCGCCGTGTGGGAGGCCGTGAGCCGCTGTTTTCTATGAAAGGAGGAGGGGCCACCTCCTCTCCAGGACACGGCGGTATGTACCCTTAGGACGTAAAGCAGAACACAATCGTACGATTTGACGTTCTGTACACGGCCTATGTCTATGAGGAGATCCCCTTTTTGAGGAATATATACTAATAGCTGTTTTTATATTTTTATTAACATATAACCTTTTTTTCCGGTCAGTTATAGAGTCCAAGCTAGAAGATAACAATATGGCAGAGCGAGCGGCCAGGAAGCAGGAATGTGAGGGCTGCTGCGGCGCCTACGCCCGCATCCTGCAGCACCTGGAGAGGAGGGCAGAAGCCGAGCAGCGCCTGCGGGAAGAAGAACTGGCACTGCGCCGCGAGGAGCTACAGCTACAGAGAGAGCGCGCCGCACTGGAGAGGGAGAGGCAGGAGGCCGAGCGCAAGGAGAGGGAGAGACGCTTCGAGCTGGAAAGAGAGGAGAGACAAGTCATACTGGAGATACTGCGAGAGAAGATGATAAAGTGACGGTGGGTGCGGGAAAATCACACCTACAAAAATACACAAAGAAAGGGAATGGAAGATTTGTTGAGACAGACAGGACAGATGTTTGTAAGGTCATCCACAGGGAAAGCAATTCACTGAAAAGGGAAGACCCAGGAAGGGGGGGAGGTGACAGAGTGAATAATGACAAAGTGACGAGAGTGCAAGCACACAGGACAAGACCCCAGGAGCTGTGCTGAGATCACTGCCGAGCGGTGGTGCCCAGATAAATACCAAGGTAAGAGATATGATCACTGGCGTGCCAGGGAGAGAACGACTATGGAGAACCCTTTCACTGCCGCAGTGGTGGGCTTGTCACATACAACATCCCCTAGACAGGACGGATAAGAGAATCTCCGAGTAAGTGTCATTAATTATATACCCTGATAATAAATGTTTAGTATGACCATACACGTAATTACAGCCTATACACGAAGTAATGAATTCTGGAGACTGCACAGGGTTCACACAGCAGCCAAAGCTGGAAACGGATCCGCATGAGAGGAAACTTTATATTTCTCTTCTCATCTGGATTCGGTCCCAGAATTCACAGAGCTGCAACTGCACAGTGTGAACCTGACCTACCAAGATCCTAATAGATTGTAAGCTCTTGTGAGCAGGGCCAACATCCTGGTTGTTTATACTGATGATTATTTTACTTTCTGTGTAATGTATATATCCCTCATGATGTGTACAGCGCTGCAGAGTATGATGGGGCCATATGAATAAAGATACAGGTATATGATTTGTATTTGAAAAATTTTGGGAGCTAATTTATTCAAATTTTCTTCTGTATTCAGACTTTCCTTTGAATGGCCTCTTGCCTGGCCCCCGATGGTCTCTGTATCCTGCAGTGTGTGACTGGCTATGGTGGTCATATTTTGGTACATCAGCATGCAGGCTAATGGACCATGGGGTGCCAGGGGGATTGAGAAGGTAAGTACTTTCCCCCCCCCCCTCATCTTTTTAAACAAATATCTGCACCTGAATATTCTGCAGACGAATTGCACATAAAATCCACAGCAAAACCGAGTGTGAATGGAGCTTGAATATGGACACTTTCTAACTTTGTATCATGAGTATAAATGGTGCTACAGACTTGTGTGTGAACCGGTACCAGACACCCCATGGCTTGTAAGATCAAAACATGTATGTGACATGTACGGAATATGATGGTGATCTATTAATAAAGATTATTATTATGTAAGGGAGGTCACGAAGTTCCAAGCAGAGAACAGACTGATAATCTCTATATTTACACCGTTGCTGAGATAAATTCTCTGTAATGATGTTACAGACACTTCTAGGTCAGGGTCCCGGGCAGGTTAATTGGTCCCTTACATGGACTTCTGCTGCCATCTTGATTTCCTAGGACGGATCAAGTGTACATAGTAATGTTTAGTAACCTGAGACCTATAAACATAGCAACCACAACACACATGGAATACGGGGTAGGTCTGAGAATTTGGTGTAGGTATGTAGCTGTACAAAACACTTCCTATATTTGTAGCTGTCATTTTCTTGTATTTTCATAATATTGTAAATTTCAATAATCCTAATTGATACGGCTAGACTTCTAGAACGTTATTGTTGACATGGCAGAAGACCCCATCTGACACCAGGACTTAAGTTTCAAGAACAGGTGCCGGGTGTCAATCACTCTGGAGGTGACGTGACCTGTAGATTACATACATCCAAGTATGAATAACGCTCCATGCACACGTACGTGTACATTACACAGGGCCACAAATAACGGATCCATGGCCCATTTGTCTCCTCGCCATACGTGGGCTGGAATAGGACTCGCTCTGAGTTTTGGATGTAGAGACTGCAGCTATGTGCACGATCTTGTTGACATGTCTGTGTGCTATCCGTTGAATCAGCAGATGCCACACAGACAAATAGGGGGAGATTTATCAGAAGTGTCTGAGTGCAGGACTGGTCTAGTTTCTCATGGCAACTAATCAGAGCACAGCTTACATTTTACCACAGATGTTTATAAAATGAAGGCTGATTGGTTCTCATGGGCAACTAGAACAGTTTATCTTAGAACATATGGGGTCCCATGATCCGGCTGCTCAATTTGGCGGCAGATTGCACCCTCTGTAGAGGTCTATGGCACCTGATCACGGTATGGTGAGTACCAGTTGCCTCACCAAACCCTGACCAAGCCAGGCGGTTGCTGTGCATCATATCGGACATGTCCTATATTGTGCCGTATTATAGCGGCGTCTTCTCAGCTTTCAATGGAGAGGGGACTGAGGAACGCTCACTCCTCCTCTTTCCTATACCCGGCTGCACGATCACCCGTGCTTGTGTATAAGGCCTAAGTTTGTGTGACTGAAGGGGAAGACAAAGAAATGCGGACGAGAAATTAATTACAGGCCCCACCAACTATCCCCATCATATACTTCTATGCATAGAAAAATGACACCATACACAGCTCCGCACACCGCAGTGTGAAAAAGTGCCAGAATAGGGCAAAATGAAAATATTTTTTGTACAAGTATTAATTTTTTTTAATCTATTAAAACATAATAAAACCTATACAAGTTTGGTATTGCTGTGATTGTACTGACCCAAAGAATAAAGTAGAGGTGTCATTTGGAGCGCACAGTGAAAGACGTAAAAACTGTGTCCACAAGAAAATGGTTGGAATTGATTATACAGGCAGTCCCCAGGTTACGTACAAGATAGGTTCCATAGGTTTGTTCTTAAGTTGAATTTGTATGTAAGTCAAAACTGTATATTTTATAATTGTAGTTCCAGAAAAAAATTTTCTTGCCCCAGTGACAATTGGAGTTTCAAAATTTTTTGCTGTAATGGGATCAAGAATTATCAATAAAGCTTCATACAGACACCTTACAGCTGATCATTGCAGTCTGGGAGTATAGTAATAGCATCCAGAGAGCTTCACCAGACGTCACAGTGGGCAGATGGGTCCGTCTTTAACTAGGGGTTGTCTGGGGTCCTTAAGTAGGGGACCACCTGTACCATCTAGGAAGGACAATCTGCCCCTGTAAATGGGGAAAAAAAAAGTTGTTACAGATTTTTAAAGATGGGGATTGAAAAATTGAAACACAAAAAAATGAAAACGTGGTTCTTAAAGGGAACCTGTCACCACAACCCCCGTTTATTTTTTACCACGCACGTGTTCCAAAAGCCCATAAGGTGACAATTGCTTAGTTGCTTTTGTCATGTTTGGCTCCCTGCCGAACTCCCACACTAAGTCCCGGGGGCAGGATTTTTTCCCCAGCCCACACACCCCAGTCCCTCCCTGTGACATCGGGGATGGGCAGCAGCTAGGAACCAGAGGAAGGGACCGGAGTGTGTGGGATGCAGAAAAGATCCAGGAGCAGATGTACGTTTGATTTTGAATCCCTGTCCCCGGGACTTGGCGTAGGAGCCAGGTCAAATACACTATATGATTATAGTGAACCAATACTTCTTCCAAATCTGACAAAAGCAACTTTGGAAGATGTGGGTAGTGAAAAACGGAGATTGTGGTGACAGTTTCCCTTTAAGGGCACAGGAATCCTCTCATATCTGTTGGTTGAGATTGTACACAGATACCAACATAACTGTTCCAAAACCATTCACGTACATAGAAGCAGAGCTGCATGGTTTTTGTTTTGTCTTATAGGCCCACAAGGGAAGTTTTCATTTAGTAGATGTATACCTTGGATAGGGATATGGGATTGGTTGGGGGTCTGACACCCAGATTATACACCCAGTCAGTTGTCTTGGCTTCCTCTGGTTGTCAGATGCTGGAGGCTCCCTCCTCTTGTGTGCCAGCTGTTCCAGGGGACTGCGGATCTGCTATTCCATGGCATTGGTGGAAGTAACCTTCTGCTCTTGGCTCCATCCACCATGTAGTAGTATCAGGAAGCTGCTACAACAGCTGATTGTTGCTGGGCCTGGGTGTCCGACCTCCACTGACCATACACTGTTGACCTATCCTATGGGTGTGTTCACACATTCAGTTTTTTAGATCCAGTTTTTGATGTCCAAACCAAGATTGGAGAGAAAAAAAAAAGAGGTAAAACCACTTTTCTCAATGTCTTCTCATGCTTTTGGCTTTAAAAACTGCATTTGAAAAGCCGAGCATGTGAACACACCCCAATGATCATTTTTTTTTAGTACAGAAATTACTTGGGAGGAGCCTGGACATATAATTACTAATATATGATAACGTTTACTAAAAATATAAAATATTTGCATTGTTACTAGACACATAAGATCCTTGTACCCACACACCTGTATATACTGTATACACATCATAATTATACGCCACCACATGAGGATGCACCAGTCCTGCTCGCCTCCTGAAAGTTAACAAGTTAATTATGGGATCAAGTTGAAAGAAGCCAAGAGGGTGTTATTATATCACTGGTGATCCGGGGATTAGTAATAATAACATCCCCCGCATGAGTCTAGTATGTACCGTGTATATATATTCCTCCAGCATGTCTCTGATGTATATACTATAGCAGGAGCTATATACCAAGAGAGAACTATACATCCCAGCATGTCTCTGATGTATATACTATAGCAGGAGCTATATACCAAGAGAACTATACATCCCAGCATGTCTCTGATGTATATACTATAGCAGGAGCTATATACCAAGAGAGAACTATACATCCCAGCATGTCTCTAATGTATATACTATAGCCGGAGCTATATACCAAGAGAGAACTATACATCCCAGCATGTCTCTGATGTATATACTATAGCAGGAGCTATATACCAAGAGAGAACTACACATCCCAGCATGTCTCTGATGTATATACTATAGCAGGAGCTATATACCAAGAGAGAACTATACATCCCAGCATGTCTCTAATGTATATACTATAGCAGGAGCTATATACCAAGAGAACTATACATCCCAGCATGTCTCTGATGTATATACTATAGCAGGAGCTATATACCAAGAGAACTATACATCCCAGCATGTCTCTGATTTATATACTAGGAGAGAAGTGTACATCCCAGCACATCCGCATTGTATATACTATAGCAGGAGCTATATCTCACGAGAGTACTACAACTCCCAGCATTTTTGTTGTATATATTAAACAAGGGGCTGTATATCAAGGAAAAACTACAATCCCCAGCATGTCTCTGCTGTAATGGAAGGATCTTTATACCATTAGAATACTACGACTCCCAGTATGTATCTTGTGTATATGTTATACAAGAGGATGTATATGACGAGAGAACTACAATTCCCAGCATGTATCTATTGTATATATATTACACAATGGGCTGTATATTACGAGAGAACTACAACTCCTAGCATGTATCTGTTGTATATATTACAGAATGTGTTGTATATGACCAGAGAACTACAACCCCCAGCATATATATGTTGTATATATTACATAAGGGGTTGTATATGACGAGAGAACTACAACTCCCAGCATTCCCCGGCCTTCTATTCCAGAGCTCTCTGGTAGTACGTGTCAGAGGGGCCGCATTGTACCCTCCGTACAGGGGTCACCCCCTTACGTATGTACAGCACATCACTAACTGCCTCTCCAGACCCCGCCCCCTGCTCCGCCCCCACCCGCACGTGACAGATCACATGACCGTGACGTCGGCCCAGGTCCTATTGCTCGTACAGATCTAGCATCTAGTCGGGTTACGGGGAAGTTTGTGCAGCAAAACAAGAGAGACTTGTGCCCAGGAGTCCGGTATGTACCCCCGCCCCTTCCCCGCAGTGCGGGGTCCCCTCCGCTCGCCCGCACCCCACTACTGCCTATGTGTCTCCCCTTCTCTGCGGATATTCTGCATCTTGTCGCATCGCTGGTATTTTCGTTTAAAGGGGCGCTCCATTTCTGATCCCCTTTCTTTGTGTACGTGACAGTCAGTGTTGGCTATGGCTGCAGTGCAGAGGCAATTACTCAGCAGACACTTCCTAAATGCTTAGAATTATTTCCCTGTATGACTTTATCTACATTTGGATCTTCCCCAGCTGTTACAGAACAACAACTCCCAGCAGGCAGGCTGTCATGGCATGCTGTGAGTTGTAGTTTTACGCCACTTACAGCCTACAGATTGTAAATTATTGCCCCTAATATATAAATCCCTATAGATCACTATAGAGATCCCTCCCTGTATGTGTCTTAGTCACTGCCCCATAGCAAAACTGCTGCCAAAATTGTATAAGATTTGTTGTTGCTGCAGGTCAGGGCGTCAGCTTTAGTCTCGCTGGGTGTTTGTTGCTTTGTATCAGCATTAATAACCTCTGATTGTGATGTACCCGGGGCCGATACTTCTTTGTGCTCTTTGTTAAATCGCTGCCGGCCACTTATATGAACATCTGCTTATCAGGGACGTCTGCCCCCTGCCTAAAAGAGATTATAAAGTCCTAAAAGACAATGCAAAAGGAACCTTGGAGACAATGCATGGAGAGACTCTAAGCCCCCAAAAAAGATAAGGGTCAAGTGAGATGGTGCAGAAGTAGGGGCGGGGGTTAATTAAATGGTTTCATAATGGTGGTGAGTAAATGGGGGGAGGGGGGGAGGTCCGGTGAGGCGGCTCAGGATGGGGGAGGTCCGGTGAGGCGGCTCAGGATGGGGGAGGTCCGGTGAGGCGGCTCAGGATGGGGGAGGTCCGGTGAGGCGGCTCAGGATGGGGGAGGTCCGGTGAGGCGGCTCAGGATGGGGGAGGTCCGGTGAGGCGGCTCAGGATGTGGGAGGAAGATTCCAGTTCCTTTATTCAATAAATGGGGGATCCTTTAAGCTGGCGCACAAAAGGGAGATCCAAAGAGCCAGTCTGATAAGGGGTGGGGGTCCAAAATAAAGGGGCGCATAAATGGGTGGTCCAGTGCAAGAAATATAGGGTCATCCAGTGAGCTGGCAAAAAAGTGGTAGGTCTATCGAACCATCTAGTAATGGGGTCTTCTTTTTTTATGATAAAAGAAGGGTCCACTGGGTTGGTTCCTTCCACTGAGCTGGTGCCTGAAAAATACCGGGCCCCAAACCAAACCGCTGAAATTCAGGGGTGCCTCAAGATTTTTCTTGCATTACCCATCTAAGTTTCTTCCTTTCTGCCAAATAAGATGTCAAACCAGACACAAGAGGCACCTATGATCACTGGTCTGTGCCATGACACGTACATTTCCGACTTGAGCTTCGTTCTCCTTTCACCTGGCTGTGCAGCTTCACGGGCTGTTATACTGTATAGGAGCACTATCTCTCCCCCCTTCCCCCTGCTGTGTGCTGAAACTTTCTCTGCTGCTGTGAGATTACATCAGGCAGAGGAAGATGCTGACAGAAAGTGAGACAGTGTAACAACTTGTAAAACTATAGCACCACCTTCTAGCTCATTAGCATAATTTTAAAAGTTGTTTTTAGAAAAAATCATGGATAACATTATCACAGTCACGGTGCCTATGAGTAAGTGTCCCTGGTTTATCAGGATGGATTTTGATGGTAGATTTCTTTTTTTTTTTTCCCTCAAATATATTTTTATTTAAAGTTTTTTTGCATAAAATGCAAAACAGAACTTTAAATCAGATTGGTAGGTTTCTTTTAAGTTAAGGAATGAGGTTACAATGGTTAAAATTGGGTAACCTGCAGCAAAAGATTTCCCGGCTTACCTACGACATCCCAAGCCTTTTGAATTTTCAGCTGGAAATTAAAAGGATTTTTAAAAATGGGACTTTTTATAAAGATCGCCGCCCGCTGGTGGGTTTTCTGTGGTTGGTATTGCACTGCAATCCTTTTTAAATGAATAGGGTTGAGCTGCAATACCAGATTACACCTTAGTACAAGAGGGGCGCCGTAATGAATGTGCTCACCGCTCACTCTGTGTTCCAATGATAAGTGTACGGACCCCTTTATCTGTAGATGGGGGACAGCATTGAATCTTGAGACGTCCTTGTTAGAGGTGCATTCCCATGCTGGACCGAGTGTGCATGTTTATAGAGGGGACTGTTTGTTCATTATGTGACCTCTTTTTCCGCAGTAGTCAATGGGAAGAAAGTTCTCCACAGAGAAAGTTCCAGTGACACAGGAATAGCAGAAGCTTTTATGGGGTGGATCCGTGGTGGCGGGGGATAACTTTGCACCTACTACACCTATGTTTATCTGGGGGGGGGGTGAGAGGTGAAAGGTGAGCATTTCCTGGATGACTGCGGGAAGCTAAATGACATTTCCATAGCCTACAGGAATGTGCTGTAGTTTTATTACAGGGGAGGGGGTTGCACTGGGGGATTACAGCAGACTACCTCCGCTCCGTAGATTTATATATACACAGCTATAAGAGTCTTTGTCACCATAACAGAACTCTAGAATTATGGGATTCTAGGATACACATCACTTCTATATTTTAAATGGCCCCTTAAAAGGGTATTCCTCCCACGAAGACCAGATTCTTAAATCTACTCAGGATAATAGAATAACACACTCTCTAATTCACTATTATGAACAAAAATACAGTATTTCACAGATATAAGTCCAACCTGTCTCTTATCAGTCCTGGTGTACACAATTTCGGTTTCTCTTGAATATGACCATATATCCTCTGACTATGAGATTCTTCTCATGAATAGCTTCTCTTGTCTGCACGCTGTAGTGCTCTCTGCCTCCTGCCCCTCCCATCTGCATTACAAGACCAACTCAGACACAGGCACTTCCTGCCAGTGAGCAGAAGTGTGTAGAGACTTACTCTACTAACTACAGACAGATAAGGTCTTTGTAGCAGAGCTATAGGTGATATGTAGTAGAACTGAGTGTTTCATTGTGCGTTCTATCCATCTCATGGATCTCATCATCTCTGAAGGTCTCATCTCTTTTTCTATGTGTCAGATACTAGTACAATGTTCAGAAGCTAAATAATAGTGTAGATAAACCCTGTACCCTGATAATCTAAGCACATTGTCAGCTCACAGAACTAGATAGATCCACACACACCCTGGAATCTTACACTGACCATCACTTAGTAATAGGAGCTAGAACAGCAATAAAAGTGAGTACAATTGTAAAGTAAGGGGTTAAAATGATCTTTATTGTGTAAACATCACTAAGAGGTTAAAATTTGAGAACTTTCATGGGCAAAACCCCTTTAAGTCCTGACAGGGTGTGGTTAAAGGGGAACACATGATCTATTCAGGAATAAAAGGGACAATTACATATCTGATGCCGCAGAAAGTAATGGGTGAGGGCGTTATCATTTTACGCTATGTCTGGTACATTGCCACCATATTTTTGGGAGTTTTTTCTTCGGCAGGATGACGATGCAGCAGATCAAAGCAGACCAGAGTTGTCTCATTTCCACAATCAGATTTACAAAATCTCTCGTGGTTCAATGGTTATCAACACAGAAATTCTCCATAGATTCTCCTGCGGGTTGGTAACGATAGGATCCTGGACAACACGTGACGTAGCTGTGCATCACAGGGAATGTTCCTGGTCGTTAGAACATTCTTTGTTTATTTTGTGTTTATAAACCACAATCCTCCAATCTGATTGTGACAATCGATTTCCCAGAGACAATTCTGGTCTTCTGTGAGCTGCTACATGACCTCCTTCTCATTGGAAATCCTGGCCTTGATCCAACATGGCGGCTATGAACCAGAGACGTCCTAAAAGATTGGCCTCTCACCCGTTATTTGCAGGGTTCTAAAGTGTTATTTTTAAAGGGTGTATGCATTGCCCTGTGTATATATAACAGGTCCACTCTCCTGATTTTCGTGGGATCTTGTCATCTTATGATCTATCAGTTACATTTCAACACGTCCGATGCTTCAGTTTTTGGTGGAAATCGCAGTAGGTTATTCCATCCTCTCCAGTCAAAACACACGCAATCTCGGGCCGATCCAAGCATGCATGTGTGTATTGGGTAGACAAAAGGAATAGCTGTAAGAAGAACCAGCTTGAGAAAGGCCGTTTCATCTGTTCCACGTCACTTCTATAGACACTTGTTAAAAAAAAGTGTGGACTGTGTCATTTGTGTTGTGTAAAGTATCGGTGGCTTTTGCGCTGCTATTTGTTGATCAGGGAGCCGTGTCAGTGTATTTCAGGTGTCATCATCATGCCAAGACGGATGCTAATGCCTCACAAGTCTGTTTTCTCTCACTCCCGGCCCCCAAAGTGGCTGAATGGTCCCTTTACTATGAACTCAGCCAAAGGTGGATACCGGGTCTTCTCTGCTAACTCCAGTCCTGCCTGCGTGGAGCTGGCCAAGAGAATCACCGAGTGAGTATGGACCCCGTGTCCTAAGATATGAAGCTAGTGGCTCCTACATGGCACCTAACAGTGTACAGAACCTTTCAAGGGGGTCCACACGCTCCCAAATCATCACCTGTAATACATGATATTCCTCTCCTCTGCAGGCGGCTCGGTATTGAACTTGGAAAAGCTGTTGTCTACCAGGAGACCAATGGAGGTGAGAAAGGTCCATGCTTCTAAAACTTAATGTATATAGCACCAACGTATTCTGCAGCGCTGTACAGATCATGGGGGACAAATACAGACAAAATAAGACATAACAGAGCAAAAGGCATGAGGGCAGGGCGCTCACAAGAGCTCACAATCTATGAGTCTTTGTGCAATAGAACCTCTATGGCGCCAAGTCCTGGGAGAGCAGGTGTAATGCGGACTTTGGCCAGTGGATGTTTTACTTTTCCGGTTACTATTGACTAATAAAGTGATTTAGAAAGATGATTATATTGACAGTTCCGGTAATATAGTAATAATTATTTTATAAGCGATGGTAGGATTTAATCTGCTATGGGTGGCATGGTGGCTCAGTGGCTAGCATTACACCCTTGTAACGCTGGGGACCTGGGTTCAAGACCCAGGGTCAACATTTGCAAAGAGTTTGTATGTTCTCTCCGTGTTTTCATGGGTTTCCTCCGGGTCCTCCGGTTTCCTCCCACACTCCAAAAACATACTGTTAGGTTCATTGGGGACAGGGACTGATTTCGCAAGTTCTACGTAAATAAAGGAATTATTATACTTTATAATCCGCTGATCTGCATCGTCATGAATTGGTAAATGGTTGAGGCAATGGGTCATAAAATAACTTCTCGATTACTCATGGATTTCAGAGCTTTTACCCTGGTCACATATCCTGTGAATAGAAGAGAAACGTCTATAGCGGCACAAGCCCTTAAAAGGAATCTATCAGCACTTTTGACCGTTCAAACCTGCAGACATTGTTAGGTAGAAATCTTGTCCGTGTGCGGGTCTGATTGCAGTTATGTCTCATCTTCTACTTCTTACAGACCTGTGACAATCTGCAAGACAACTGACTGCCTCGGGAACCTGAATCCCTGCAGTAGGGCAAAAGATCTTTAAAGGGAATCTGTCAGCAGGGTTGGCCTTACAAAGCAGCTGACAGTGATATATTGGCCCTGGAGATCTGTGTAACCATACTTGTGTGTGCTTATGTCAGTTATAACAAGACTGTAAAATGCCTTCACTGTAGCTGGACTTGAAGCACACTGGTGTGTGGTATATCTTTATTGTGATGCTGCATAGCCTCCCTTTAGCAGCTTCTGTTTGTATACTACAGCATTTGCCCATTGTGCTGTGTTCAGTGAAGAGATCTCACAAACCAGTGCTCCAAATCCAGCTACAATCCTGGAATATAAACACATTCGTGCATTTTACAACCCTGCTGCTAATAACAAAGTAAACAAAGCTACAGTTACCACTCTCCAGGGACAAAACCTAACACTGTCTGCATTGTTGTATGGTCAAACCTCCTGACAGATTCCCTTTTATAGCTCTATTGTCCTGCTGCGGCCAGTTATCTTTAAGACTGAGATGGAGAAGATTTGACATCACGGAGCTTCCAGGACACTGCACATTTATAAGTTTTAGTTGTAAACTTACTAAAATAAAACCTAAGGAAAAGGCTAGGATTTTTTATGCATTTTTTTATTTTACATTTCCTAAATTATAACCTTTTTCATTGTTTCTTTAGAAACTAGAGTGGAAATTCAGGAATCGGTTCGCGGACAGGATATATTTATCATACAGACGATCCCAAGGTAAATAATCTGGAAGCGGGAGGACAGCTGGATAGTTGACTAATAGTCGACTGCTTTATAGGGAAGCAGATTGTACGGCAGTCCCCTATGAATCGACCTAATCTGCCATCCTCATCTTATCAGTGACCCATCCGCGCTATTCTAGGAATCTATATAAGAAGAGATACTCCGCACAGAGGAGACGCTCAGCCTAAACCTCATTCCTTTGGCATCTGCAGCTGTCGTAGAATAGGGATTATGGCGAGCGTTATTATCTCTGGCTTTATGTTATTCGGGCTTGAAGGTCACAGAATTATAGCGGCAGGTGTGGCGGCTTCACAGGCTCCCATTGTCATCTACATGATTGGTGCATTACTGATCGCTTTCTGTATTGACCCCTTCGCAGGGACGTGAACACCTCTGTGATGGAGCTATTGATCATGACGTACGCTCTAAGGACATCCTGTGCCAAGAATATCATCGGGGTCATCCCTTACTTCCCTTACAGTAAACAGAGTAAAATGCGCAAGAGGGGGTCTATCGTCTGCAAACTGCTGGCGTCCATGTTGTCCAATGCGGGTAAGTGGATCATCCATTTATATCTATATAGTGGCATTGGCAGGTTATGATCTGGGGTATATGAATGTGCCCTTTGTGTGTTCACAGCACAAGGAAAATTCCCAGTACAAATCTCATTCACATTCGCAGAAATTTGCTACATGTCAGTCTGATCATTAGGAGTCCAACGCGGTTTATAAGAAGGGACCTTTGTATGTCTGCATTAGTCACGCGTGTGCGAGGGCTCCACTCTCTTTAACGAGACTACAGGGATTGGCCATGGGAATAAATGATACGGCAAAACAAACGCATGACTTAACGGGGTTGGACATTTTACCTCATGATTTTTGTAGTGTGTGTGTGGGGGGCAGGATATTAGATAATTTACCAATATACATCTATTAATAGTTCTTTTCTGATTTCTGGATATATAAAGTGAAGCCTCCTGTCTTTTTACCTCATCAGTCAGACATTCCTGACCATAAAATGGCGGCAGATGGAGGGTCATGTGATCTCTAACTGGTGATTGTTCATAGAGATATAGAGATCACATGACCCTCCATCTGCAGCCATGTTATGGTCAGGAATCTCTGGCTGATGAGGTAAAAGTCAGGAGGCTTCACTTTATATATCAAGAAAGCGGAGCAGAACTAATAATAGATGTATATTGGTAAATTACCTAATATTCTGCACCCCACACGTCCACACAAACATTACTAAACATATAAGGTAAAGTGGCCAATCCCTTTAATTCTCCAAACATATGGGGAGACATGACCCCAGGCCTCTTGATTAGTTGGGCCCACATTAATCAGATTGTACTCCTCTATCCAGCGTATGTAGCATAACTTGAATGGACCATATTTTACCCAATTGAACTATCAGCCCCCCTTAAGTCGGGTATGAAATGTCCTTTCTAGAATTCCCTCTTTTTTTATGTGAAATCTTGCCTGTTTACCCATAAAACAAAATCTCCTCCAAAATCATGAGAGGGAAGTCATATTTTGCCCGAGAGGAGTTAAGTTTTGAGGCTGCAGGGGGAGCAGCACTACACACATATATTAAAGATAAGAATCTCATCTTTCAGATCACGTAAGGCGGCTGCAGACCGTTAAAGATATGGCAGAAATCCAGTTTATCCAGTCCTGTAGATCGCAGAACCTCAAGCGATATGAAAAGATGAGTTTCTTGAGGCTTGTGGTTCTGTGATCTACAGAACTGGATAAACTGGCAGTGAAAGACATGGTTGGAAATGTGAGCTGCAGATAAAAATCCAGTTCCTGCCTTATTTTTAACTGTCTGCAGCTGCCTAATGTGACCTAAAGGATGAGATTCTTATCTTTAATATGACACCATGTTTCTAGGCGCTATGGAAGACATGGATGTCTGAAGTGATGCTCCCCCTGCAGCCTATAAACTTGACTTTTTAGGAGATATTATTTTTTTTTTATAGGTAAAAGGGTGAGATTTTACATAAAAGAGGGAATTCTAGAAAGGACATTTCACACCCTACCTTTGGGGCTGCTAGTATAATGGGGTGACAGGTTACCTTTTTAAAATGATCAGAATTGCTCTCTAGATATGGTATTGCTCTTAAATTTTTTTTTTGGTAATCTGAACCTTTAGGACTCACACACATCATTACAATGGACCTGCATCAAAAAGAGATTCAGGGCTTCTTCAACTTTCCTGTGGACAATCTGCGAGCGTCCCCGTTCCTGCTACAGTATATACAAGAGGAGGTGAGCAGTACCACATACACCACATTCAGACTCTTCCTCCAGTTGCCTCCTTAGTAGTCAGGTACTCAGTCACTGTCTAAGAATTTTACATGATGTCCTGTATGGGATCATCCACTCATCATGTTCTTTCCTTTTTCAGATCCAAGATTACAGAAATGCAGTGATTGTCGCAAAGTCTCCGGATGCGGCAAAGAGGTAAAAGAAAAATTAGCTTAAAAAGCCAAAACGTATCTGCGGGCGCAATAATACAGTAGTATGCGAAACATAATATATCTTATAAGAATCTGAATCCGATATTGATGTCTTATGAATAGGTCACAATTATATCTCTAAGGGTACATTTACACGATCGGGTGCTCACATTCACACGTGTCAGTGTGCTAGAGAGGAGGTGAAATGAGCGCTGGACACTCCTCTCCAAAAGGCAGGGCCGGCGCCATAACACGGCAAAATATAGGACATGTATATAGTCCTATATTTCTCCGGTCACTGTACGGTAAGACAGTGTGTGCTCACCGCACCGTGAATGGGCGTTATAGGTGTCAATGGGGACGATATCCTATCAGTCCCCATTACATTTGTGTGATTGAGCCCTCAGTTGGCCAATTACACAGGACTTTGCTCAAAGAGAAGATTTTGCTATTGGATTTAAATACAGAGTTTGTTCTTACTTTCTTCATACCATCTATTAAGGGCGCAATCCTATGCCGAGCGTCTGCGCCTGGGACTTGCTGTGATCCACGGGGAGGCACAATGCGCAGAACATGACATGGCCGACGGACGTCACTCACCACCCACTGTGAAGAATACCACCGTTCACCCCGGGCTGGAGATCCCCTGTAAGTGTGTTTCTTGTATGGTCTTTAATTTAAAGTATCCCACAGCTGTATGTACTGGTGGGGGGTCCTCACAGTGTAGATCTTACTAACCTTGGTCTTTGGACCACCTGGTACAGGTAAAGCTCTACAGTGTAAGGACCTCTCTAAACAGCTCCATGCATGTATTCTTAAAGGGGGTGTCCAGGATTTAGAAAAAAAAAATTGTCCGCTTTCTTCCATAAATAGCGCCACACCTGATCGTAGATTGTGGTGGTATTGAATGAATAGTTTGCATGGTCAGGACCGGGACAACCCCTTTAAAAGGAAGGGAATAAACAGGTTCATGTTGAAACTCTACATGCCTGATCCTACTGTCCCTCAATAATCTGCTGGGGGGTTGGGCAGAGAATAATTTTGTGTATATGGATTAGCTTTAGAGTTTATGTGAATATTTCTAGTACAAGTCATCGTTACGCAGGTTCTATTGATAGCCCTGTTATATATATAGCAGTGTAAATACACAGAGAATGATAAGAGTTATTGAGGAAGGGGAGTGATGGCCAAAGGCCGGGGGCAGCTACATCAATGGGATTTCAGGCTATGAATGGAACGTCTTCCGAGGAAGCGCAGGAATGTGGACTGACGACTTCTAAGAAGATAATCATATCTGCTCTCTAAGAAGCAGAAGATCAAGGAGAAATGACAACAAGTGTCAGAACACACAGAACTGTATCTGTCACATTGGCTGAAGAGGTTGTGCCAAGTACACAAGTTATCTAATGCCGGTCTGCTTCATACGGGGGGACAAGGACCCCTGTTCTCATAATAGGTGGCCAGACCCTACATAATCAGACACTTGCGGTATTAGATGTTCACTTGGAAAAAACCCCTTTAATGTATGTGAATAGAATAAAAAGGGAGTTTTACAGGAACCTGTTTATACAGCATGAAATACAGATAATTTCCCCATTACAAAGTTGAAATGGACATAAAGGGAATATAAAAGCTCAGCAGTGTATCCATTAATGATTAATGTAATAACCGTATATACTCGACTATAAGCCAACCCGAATATAAGCCAAGGCCACTAATTTTGCCACAAAAAAACTGTGAAAATCTATTGAATCGGGTATAAGCCTGGGGTAGGAAATGCATTGGTCACAGCCAGTAAATAGCTAGTCGCCCCCCCCCCCCCCCCCTAGTATTTAGCCATCCAGCCCTCTGGCCAAATATATAGCCAGCCCCCTTCCCAATAGTCGGTCACCACCCTGCCCTAGTAGTTAGCCAGACTCCTACCCCTATAGTCGGCTGCATTCCCCCAATCTAATCGGCCCTCTGCCCCTGTAGTTAGCCAGCCCCCATTTGCCCAATTCCTTAAAAAAAGTCAAAAACTCACCTTTCTGGTGCCCCCTCAGATCTTCTCTTCTCCGGTCCCGCAGCGGCAGGTCCCGTGTGCAGCAGCTGACGTCACAGCTTATGTGCCAGAGCAACACACGGACCTGTTGACGTCATAGACTGTCCACAGGAAAGGGCTTTTGATAGGGCTATTTACTTGTTTTTTTCTCGACCCGAGTATAAGCCGTGTATACTCATGTATATACGGTAAATAACTTATTTCCCCCTTTTCTGGCTGCTCTGAGGATAAATTAATTCATTTTGTCTGAAGGATCAGGAAGCAGGCACTTTACACACGCTTTTCAATGATTTCCCAATGATTATACCCCTTCCTGAGAGTCAGAGCCTTATGTGTAACAATTGTCTGTCCTGAAGACCTCCATCCCCCTCAGTCACAGCTGGATGATGGCTACTGTGACTTGGGGGACTGTGTGTCTTCAGTACAGTCAGCTGCTTATCCCTCACTTTAAATAGCTCCTCTTTATGGGAGTTTAGCAAATATGGATTTTACCCCAGCAGATGGATGTTTAATGTGAATGGTCAGCCCATGGGTGGTATATGGACATATATCCTGAACACTGTGTTGGGATCCAGAATTTTTGCTGTACATGTGTATGATGCTTAGAGTCTTCATTAGATTTATCAGCCCTTTTGATGCAGTCCTTCATATTAATGTTTTTAACAATATGTATTGTTTCCTGCTCTATAACATGCTGCCTGCAGATAGGACACTATGTACAATCTACAGGCAGCATGTTATAGAGCAGGGGTAGCTGAGCAGAATGTACATAGTGTCTTATCTGTGGGAAGCATGTTATAGAGCAGGAGGAGCTTAGTAGATCATAGAATTATTTATTATAGGGCATACTGTCCGCTATGTAAATGTGCTCAGCCCCTCTTGCTATATATCATGCTGCCTGAACCTCAGACACCATATTCCATGTGACCGGTTCTCTATATTGAACACATATTAGCTGACCTGCTATAAGACGAGCAGGGCAGGAGTGTATTTGCTATATATTTGGGTTGATTTACTGCTCCTCTTCCGGAGGATATAACCTTACGTCTATGTGCAGCCATTGCTTATTTGCTTCCTGTGCTTTTGCTATTAGGCAAACGGCAGCCCCTGTATCCAGGCATTGAACTGCCAAGTATGGAAAGCGTTGTGCTGTGTGCCGCGTGTCCGCTTGCTGTGCTTCATTACTTACTGTGTGCCCACTTACCCACCTCTCGCACTCATATACATCACCAGTCTGTCAAACACTGAGCCGCTAAGTGTCCCATCATCCTGACCTGACCAAAGAAGGACATAGAGAGTAGATGGAGCCATGTAACATAATATATACTGTATCCTGCTGCTAATGTTCTCTAACACATCAGTCAGTGGGGTCCAGAGCGTAACACTAATATATACTTCTATATTCTCTCATTATCTACGCTATATATAATATATACTGCCTGTATCCTGCTGCTAATGTTCTCTAACACATCAGTCAGTGGGGTCCGGAGCGTAACACTAATATATACTTCTATATTCTCTCATTATCTACTCCATACATAATTACAGCCTGACAGATTTGCATGGAAGTGCAAGAAATAGGTTTGTTGTTTGCTGCTCCTTATAGATATTATTATCAGCTGCAGACTGGGGAGGCATGCTGGGAGTTGTAGTTCTGCAGCAGCTGGAGAGCCACTGGCAGACATGAATGGCGTTGCTGTGTGTGTGTGTTTTGCATGCTAAATCCCCCTTACTGTATTATTGCACAATTAACTCTATCCTTTCTCCATTAAGTGATGATGGCAAAGGAAAAGCCGCCGATCAGTGTGGTGGGAGATGTGGGAGGACGGATCGCCATCATAGTGGTAGGAAGATGCTGCAATACTTGTATGTGTCATGATGTTTTCTTATCAAAGTCTCTAACTTTGTGATTGTGGTTGGGGGGGTCTGTGTGTGACTTTAGGATGACATCATTGATGAAGTTGAGAGCTTCGTGGCCGCCGCAGAGATTCTTAAGGAGCGCGGAGCGTACAAGATCTTTGTGATGGCCACTCATGGGATCTTGTCTGCCGATGCCCCCAACCTTATTGAAGACTCTGCAATCGATGAGGTCAGTGCACAGATAAGTAGATGCCGATTACATGATACTGTAGTAGCTAGAATATCAATATTTCAGTCATTTGTTACCCCTTAAGTTCTACCCATATTGTCTGGTCGGAGCTTATCACTTATCTGGGGGCAAAGTTCTAGGTGGTCAGTATCTGAGAAGTAGTGGACAAAACTCACAAAACCTCCAGCAATCTGGGGCCCAGAGTGGCTCCTGCACTCATCATTGTGTACCAGGCGGTGCTGTGTACATTTACCAGTGGTTATACCTGGTACTGCAGTTCAGTCCTACACCAGCAGCAGGGATTGCAAATTGTTTGTAGCTCAGTATTTCCGTTCACCACTGCACAACAAAAAGTCTGAGCATGCCCTTAGAAGGATCATAATGTAATGTAAAGTGCAATAAAATGTATAAAGGAGGTGATATGAAACGCATATAATTTGTGGAAGGAAGCAAATTTGCGTCCTTTTAGTAAAAATGTTGTATGTAAAGTGTCTCCTTAGTAACACTCTTAATATAGAGTTGTTAAGGAGAGCCCATTCATATACTCTACACACCCTATCTTGTTTACTGTAACGTTAAGCAGCTTCTCCTTCGCTCCCCTGAGTACTTCATTACTTGTATACATTTTCAACTTCACTTATTACCTTTTTATTTCTTTGGCTACATTCATATTGGATTTTGTGCAGCATAAGCTTCTCAAAGCTCCTGGCATATACACAGAGAGAATACATAGACATATACTGACAGAAGGAGGCCTCATTTTTATCTCTGTATGTCCGGTATACAGGCAGTCCCCGGGTTACGTTCAGGATAGGTTCTTTAGGTTTGTTCTTAAGTTGAATTTGTATGTAAGTCGGAACTGTATATTTTATAATTGTAACCCCAGACAGAATTTTTTTTGGTCTCTGTGACAATTGGATTTTAAAAATTTTGGATTCTCATAAGAACCAGGATTAACAATACATCTTAATTGCAGACACCTTTTGATAACTGTTATAGCTGATTATTGTAGCCTAAGGGTAAAGTACATTAAATTACCAACATCCAGAGGTCCGTGTGTAACTAGGGGTCGTCTGTATGTCAGGTGTTCTTAAGTAGGGAACCACATCCAGAAGAAAACACCAGATGCAAAGACGCAGCAAGCTACATCCTTACCTGCTGCTCCCTCCTGCTGAGCCACAATGTGCACAGCGGAGGCCATTGGCAGCATATGGTGTCCCTCCAATTGTAAGGACTATGACATCACTGGGGAAACACCCTAAACATTGGCGGTAGCCAATCACTAGCTGCTGATGTTCACTCGTGGTTACAGAAAACCTCATACAATGTGTAGGATTCATGCTGTATGGATCAGGCTCTCCTTAGCAATACGTATGAGAATGTTGCTTAGGAGAGCCTTTACATAGAGTTTTAGGATAAAAAGACACAAATTATTACACATCTTCTTTTTACCTCCTTTACAAATGCCTTTTATTTTTCTCCGTGTTGGAGACACTTTAATGAGTGAAACACTTGTGTCTGTTCTGTTCTCCCTAAGGTTGTGGTGACAAACACCGTCCCCCACGAGGTACAGAAGCTGCAGTGCTCAAAGATCAAAACCGTGGACATCAGCCTGATCCTGTCCGAAGCCATCCGCCGGATCCACAACGGAGAGTCCATGTCCTACCTCTTCCGCAACATTGCAATGGATGATTGATTGGTTCTGCCCAGCTTATCAGTCCAGTGCTGGATGGGTGCCAGTCACAAGTGGGTGAAGCTCCATGTGCAAAGAGGGTCAACTTTGCTTGAGGAATCCCGTCCCTTTTTGCATTCACACTACAGGCACTGCCACTTTACGGCTGGGGGTGAGGGGAACCCTGCTTTACTTATCTCTGCTTGGATGAGAATGGGGATACACCTGATTTGGGGGTTTGGAAGGATTTGTAGCTTGCGTTGTAAATTTGTCTTCAGTCCATCAAGAACTGGATAACATAACCATTTAGCTTTCCTCTTGGATGCGGATGTCCTGAGCCTTCCGTGAATCGAGATGGTGTTGGTATTGCTCCATACTGAATCGGCATTAACCCATGGGCTGCCATAGGAGCAATATAGGACAACACCATTGGATACACCTATTTGAGTATATGCATCCATCTATACATACAATACACATCAATATATAATATCTAGCTGGCAGAGTGGGTTCTGTAATGTAAAGGTTGGGTAATCCCGAATTATTAGGTGGATCGTCTGGCCCAACTAAGTATGACGCAAGCCGTAATTTCATAGACCGTGTGAGCATGCACTCGCACACGTACATGCGTATAGTAGCTTCACACATACTGCTTATGTCTGTGTACATACAAGATCTCTGTACACAAATGTGCATGAAAATATAGCAAAAAGTGAAAAAAATTGTGTAAATATTTAGGTGACTAAATTAATGCTTTGTAGTAATGGATGGGTTTGGCTGGGGACATTGATTAGATCTGCAACATTTAGGGTGGGTACAACACAGCAGTATCATATACAGGCAGACCATCCCTTTATCCTATCCTGCTCCACAGGACAGACTAGAAAATAATCACTGGGGGGGGTCCGCAATCACAAAGATGATTTTTTATTTCCCCTAAATGATAGAGATAGCCGAACGCTCAGACATTGCTGGACCTGCGCCCCATCGATTAGGTAGAATGGGACAACCCCAGGAAAGCTTGAGCGCCCCCTAGCAGTTCTGCCATCCTGTTACTAACTCGGTTTGCCCAGAATGACATAACTAAGAACAATTTTTCCAGCTTTTGCTAGGAAATGTAGTTTTTTGTGCTCCATTAAGGAGCAGGTGTAAATATATACTAAGGTGTTTGCATTGTAGTACATAGACCAGTGTATATACAAGCCGTGTGTAACTATATACATATATTTTCACACTGTATATACTCCTTTGCTTGGATTTTACAAGTTTCTCTATAGGTGAACATGACGTCCTGTGAATCCTATTGCTGTCCTGATTTCATTCCCGTCTGAGTTCCGTGTATTGCGAAGATGATCTGCGGGGCCATGCTATATAGGGAGATGTGTTCTGTACATTGTATATACTTTACAATAACCTCTGGTAGAGCTCTGCCAGGATAAATCCACTTACCTTGTGTATGTACGACTGCTGCGGGCACACCTACTGTACGTGTGCGGGGCTGCTGCGGGCACACCTACTGTACGTGTGCGGGGCTGCTGCGGGCACACCTACTGTACGTGTGCGGGGCTGCTGCGGGCACACCTACTGTACGTGTGCGGGGCTGCTGCGGGCACACCTACTGTACGTGTGCGGGGCTGCTGCGGGCACACCTACTCTACGTGTGCGGGGCTGCTGCGGGCACACCTACTCTACGTGTGCGGGGCTGCTGCGGGCACACCTACTCTACGTGTGCGGGGCTGCTGCGGGCACACCTACTCTACGTGTGCGGGGCTGCTGCGGGCAGGGTACACTTCTCAGTACTGTATTGTATGATTTTGTGTGTTTTATGTTTTATTTTTACTCGCAATAATAATTTAGTTTTAACTTTATTTTCATGGTTTTGCTGGGGTTAAAAAAAAATCATCACAACTGAGTTTTTCCTCTAAACCTGTGTTTCGTATCTTGGGTTATTTGATGATTTGAGTTGGATTGTTGTGATAATGTTTTTGGTTGCCATAAAGAACCATTGGCTTACATGTGTCCTGATATGTTATACTAAGCTATATTGGAAATAGGAGGGCTAAATCTTGGGTGTTACCACTGGGTGGTATATGCCCAATAGTGGGGCGGCATCAGAATTTTTATTTCTCAGAAACAGCTCCACCGTTGTTTATTGGTTGTGTCTGGTATTGCAGCTCAATGCACTTGGAGGAGATACAACTGATTGACAAGAGGAGCAGTGTTACTATAAAGGAAAAGCTTCATCCACCTGCTGGGGCCACAATTGCTGCACATATACCCTGCAGCCGGGTAATGGCTGTGATTCCTATGGGTGTGCAGAAGATGTTATGTGAGACTTAAAGGGTTTTTCTGGTCATTACAGGTATTCCTGTATCCACTGGATATGAGATAACTTACTGATGGTTGGTGGGATCCCCACAGATCATGGGAACGGGGTTGTGTTGTACCCCAAGTGAGACCTGAGCGCTCTATGGCACAGACACTTGAGCGAACAGCTTTACTATTCCTTCTGGGGTACCACAGACCCTTGTCCTCGTCATACATGGAGGTGGGGAACCCACCACTAGTTAGCAAGTTATACAGGAAAACCTTTAGTGGGAGGACAAAGTAGCGATTTCACTTAAAACCCACTTGTCCGAAATGCCCCTATATGGGCATAAAAAGACGCCATTTTTTTAAACGGCACCTAGTAGATTGTGCATTACACGCTTCATAGTGCACAAGGATATGATCAGGAATAGCCGCAGTATAAAGCATGGGGAACACGGGTAGAGCGATGGGTTAAGAACCCTGCAAATTCATTGCAATGTGAAGAATAGGACTTTTAGACATTAGGAGAATAGTGGAACCTAAATCAATAGGACCCGACCCCACTATATGATTCTTACATTAGATTATGTCACGTGGCTACTGTATAAGTAGAGGTCTTCAGTAACAGGATGACAGTGACACCTGCTGTTTATTTAGAGGTACTACATGTAACTATACAGCCAATAATAACCAATCCCTCACAGTGTAAGTGTTCTGTCTATGCATTGGGCATCACTGTATACTATCTTAAAGAGTGAAAAAAAGGCAATAATGAGAATTTTCTCAGAGCTTTTAGGGTATAGATCCATTTAGGGTATAGGTGAAAACCAATGCAGAATGATTGATTAATGTCAGGTTGGATTCCCTGGTAAAACATGCAAAACTGCACATTTATTTTAAAGGGCATCTACCACGAAAATGAAGGACTGTATGCAAATAAGCTCGAGGGGCTCCAGGCTCCGTTAATACCTATCGAGCCTGGACTCATACAGTCCTTCATCCTCATGGTAGATGCCCTTTAACCATAGACCAACAGTGACCCAGAGACTTCCATGTCTGTGTGGTTGTTGACTAGTATCCTGAATTGTATCCTAAAAAATTGGCTACATTTGGAGAAAGCAGGTCTATCCACCACTGCTGGCTATAGACTGGATATGGTATCCCTATTTTAGGGATGCTGAGCTGTAATACCAGTCCAGGGACAAGAGTGGCGCTGTTTCCGAAATCAATTATCTTCTTACCGTGCCAGCTGTGTAATAGAGGTAAACGCATCACAAGGCACCTAGTAAGTCATGACGTGTCCGCATTCAATAAGTCATGAATTACCCGCGATGGAGATGGCACAACACTGTGATTTCTGCCTATGTTATTCATATGAGCTTCCAACGTATGGCCAGGAGGGGGCATTATATGAGACATTGCCCTAAAACGGATCCCAGGACGTGTGAGGTTGGATGCCCATGTGCCCGCTATGAGGGGGGGCATGAGGCGCGGCCATTGATGTCTTCGAAGAGAGGATCATTGTATTTTCCTGCAGAGCAAATAAGAATGTGACGTATATTTTTCAATAAATAATCGGATGTGTTACAATAATCATTGTGTGTCGTCATTTATGGTACAAAGCATCCGGAAAGTCTCCAGACGCCATCACTCCTCAAGTCGTCACCATCATTCTGCGCTCTATACCCCCCATAGTGACAAAGGGAACACAGGACATTACAAATCTTTGATATATTATTGAAAAAATAAAAGTATATAGACTCTCCCCAAATTCATATTTGCGGCAGCTTTGGTTGCGACTACAGGCTCCAATCTTCCTCCGTATTCCTGGATTTGGGGATTTTCATACTTTCCAGTTATGTTGGATGGTACAGCCATGTCTATCCAGAAATGTTTAGTTGGGCTGAAGTCATAGCTTACAACCACTGGATACGTGTACTTATTGGAGATTTATAAGAAGTTTTGGGGTAAAATTGTTCTAGTTGGCCATTGGAACCAATCAGAGCTCTGCTTTATATTTATAAATTGCTGTGGGAAAATGAAAGCTGAGCTCTGATTGGTTGCCATGAGCAATTATGATAAATCTACCTATTGTCTCCAGATTTTACCACATTAAACTACTATCCCCCTCAGGTAAGGTATAAAATGTCCTTTCTAGAATTCCATCTTTTTATGTGAAATCTCATCAATTTACCTAAAAAAAAAAATCTCCAATCATAATCATCTGAACAAAATAAGCAGAGATGCGTCGTATTTTGGCTGAGATAAGTGAAGCTTGTGCTTCTGGGACTTACAGAACTGGAGGTACATCAGTTAAAAAATAGGTGGGACTAACTATTTATATCGGCGGCTCGTATTTCCAACTAAATCTTTGTCTATAGCTCCAGTTATGGAGCTCCCAGAACCACAAGCCTGATGTGATTTAAAAGATGAGATACTTTAATCTGACACCATGGTTCTAGGTGCTACAGAACCGAAGATAGCAGTGTCTGATGTGACACTGTTTCTCCATCCTCTAAACTTGACTCCTATGAGGCAAAATATGACTCTTCTCTGCTCATTCTCACTTGAGATTTTTTTTGTTTTAGATTTAGGTAAATGATTGAGATGTCACATAAAAGAGAGTAAATTTCATCCCCTAGCTGAGGGGGCTGGTGGTTTAATGGTAAAATCCGGTGATTTTAATGCATAAGGTCTTGTGGATGGCATGTAGAATACCTGGGGCACAAAATCTCAATTACACAAGTTTGATGCAAATCCACAGCAAAATCCTCTTCAAAGGTTTTAAGATTTTAATTATATTTAATTATAAAGTCAATAAATTTGAATTATATAATTTTATATAAATCCAATATATTATAAATTAGACGGTTTTGGATGCCGGCAGTGGATTCATTCAGCCACCCATAACACTGACATATTTAGGGTCCTTATTATATATATAAAATCGTGACCATAAAGAATTCAGGATAACGTCTATACCAGGCCCTTCCCTGCTTATCCTGAAGTGCGCAGCTATCTTTGTTTTGCGCAGGATGACAGAATGTTGCATTGTATCTACAATTATGGATGACATTAGGGCTCATTCAGCCTTATGCGTCCGTTTGCACGTTGTCCGTATTGTGTCACCGCGTCCATTTATTTACGTTATTCGCTATCGGCGAATTTCATGGATAGTCTGAATGAGCCCTAATTGTATAGCTCAGTTTTTGCGGGTCCCACCACCTCTTGATGTCAATATTAGCAGCAACATGTATAAGGTGCTACAGTATGAATACACTTCTGTCACCTAGCCACAGGGGGCGCCCTACACTGCAGAAGAAGTGAGAGGTAGGTGTGGCATCCTGATACTAACTGAGAGCCCTGATGAGGCAATGCCCAGACACCGAGAGGCATGGAGGCAGGAGGCATCAGTCTACATGACTTGGCCAATTTAGCCATTGGCACCCCAGAGGTGGGGGCAGTGAATTTCACCGCTTTGCACACCCTCCTCCATGCCATCATCAAGCATTTACCCATCCAGGATGAAGGTGCAGAGCTCACAGGTGGCAGAAGGCGATGCCCACCATCTGGAGGAACCCTGGGGCAGCTGGAGGCACTGAATCACTTACCCTCTGGACTAGATCTCATAGAGAGGAGCAAGCCTGGGCATCAGGAGGGCAGCGGAGCTGTGGAAGACATGTGGCAGCTGATGAAGCTCAAGAAGAGGCTGGAGGTCAATGAGGAAGGAGTCTGTAAGGTAATGACAAGTCTCTGATCAGGTCCTGGGGGCACTGTATCATCCGTGCCCTCTATCCTTACCGTAACCCACAGGTCACCCATGTAGCAGATGTGTTTGTGAGATGCTGGAGGATAGCAACACGGTAATACAATGATCAGGTGCAACATCGTCATTCTCCATAGGGAATAGTGATCCGGCGTAAAAGAACTGGGATGTCACTAAACACCATATGAGGGAAGTGAACCGGAGAGGAGTTCTTAAAGGGGTTTTCCACATCTGTAATATTTGTGCATCAAACTTAAGATTAGTGTTGAAGAACAAAGTCCTTATATCAGTGTCTCTATATCAATGTTCCTATATCAATTTGATAAGTGGCATTGATAAGGTACGTCCACCCATGTGAACATAACCAATGGGCATCAATGTTATGCGGCAATTCAAATTTTACCTTCCATGGTCACAAGTGCAGCACCTCGAGGAGCTGGAGCCATCTATAGTGTTCAGCTCTGTAGTCTCATCCCTCATACTTCATATGTGGATTTTGCTGCTTAGAAACCAGACGGATGATAAAAGTGGACCCCCGGGCGCGTAAAGGAATCTGAACCGCAGGACACTAGAGAATAATTTACCAGCTTGTTGTCTGTGCATCCATAAGAACCGCACAGACTTCCAGGGAGCTCATTATCACGTCAAATCAACTGTGAAAGAATTTTTGGGAGATTATAGATTTTTGAGGAGAGGGTTTTTAGAATAACGTGAAAGTAAAATAAAAATTAAAGTCATCCTAATGGGACTGAACTGTAATACCAGGTCTTTCCTTATCATTTGAGTGGCGCTGTTTCTGGAATAATTTAAAAAAATAAATAAATTTAAGATGTTTTCCTAATAAATGATATTGATGCCCTAAGACCCCCTGTCATCAGACATTGGGATAGGGGATACGTCTGTAGGATTTTTATAATGATAATGAAACAACTTTGAAATGGTACAGAGAACACAAGGGTTCCGGTTTTTACTGCAGGGGCGGAGCTTAACAATCTTTCTGTCCTACAACAGGCAAGACAGAGGGGGGAGGATCCTGCTGCGGCCAGTTATCATACAGCCATGCACAGGTGAATGAGAAGGAGGAAGGGGGGACATTGTATTTGGAGGTTATTGGATTGTTTTACTACAGGCAGGACAGAGAGGAGAGGATCCTGCAGCGGCCAGTTATCTTACAGCAAGGCACAGGGGAATGAGAAGGAGGAAGGGGGGACATTGTATTTGGAGGTTATTGTATTGCCTTACTACAGGCAGGACAGAGGGGGGAGGATCCTGCTGCGGACAGTTATCTTACAATCTGGTAGAAGTGAATGAGAAGGAGAAAGGGGGGACATGATTTCTGCATGCAATTTTTTCGGAGGTTATTGTATTGTCTTACTACAGGCAGGACAGAGTTGGGGGCTGCAGCCAGTTGTCTTACAGCCAAGCAAAGGTGATTGAGAAGGGGGACAGGACTGTTTTTCCTGAGGTTATTGTAGTTCTCCCACAATAGGACCATTGCTTGTAGTAGCAGTATGAAGCCTAGCCTACATGGTCAGCTGCATTTATGAAGCAGATATACTGTCTTAGATCATGAAAGACTGTAAATAACCATCCCTCAAATTTTCTCAGAACAAAAAGTTAAAAAAAAAGTCATTAAAATATAATTGGGATTCAGTTTATATCAAAATAATATAAATATATTTTTTTTATTATTAGGTCAGTCTCTAAATTGGGGGTCTTGCTGTTACCTACAACTCCCATAAAGCCTAGGTCACCCATCAATAGTATATGTATTTGAAAAGATGAAAACTGGAAGCAGTTGGAATAAAAACAAGAAAACATAGCTACTGGAGCTTATTTGCGGCCAAAAACATATCCCTGTGTGTATTGATCTGAGGTACAACATGCCAGTTCTTTTCAGATCATTTTTAGGGTAAGTGCAGGGTAGGAACAGGTTAATAAGGCAGAACCCTGACTAAGCATGCTGTCTCCAGTATTAGGCTCTTGTGTAACCTGTATATGATTTCATGAATACAATGTAATGTGATCGGCACCACTGAAGGCATTTTCTTTCAGGACATGTAAGCTTCTCCCATGGAGATGAAGCCTCTCATTAGCCGGTTACCCTACCCCCGGAGACAGCCCGTTCTGTACAAGTTCTCCCTATGGATCGCAGCTTTTGTAGATCTGTAGAACTGTGTATTACTAACTATTAACATATGTTTATGAGCTCTACGATTAAAGGGAACCTGTCAGGGATATTTGGAATGCTGGACCACCCACATGTCCTTCTGGACCCGGGGTTAGTGCCCTAAATATTCCTACAGAAACCCTGTCCATTATACTAACCCAGCTCCTGCTCCTAGTAGCTGATGATGGAGTAGCCTACTCCAGCTTCAGTGCTCATGTGCAAGACCTCAGGTGTAACTGAGGGTCCTTCCCTAACTTCAAAATACACCTGCCAGGCACCAGGAGCACCTACCGTGTCCAATCTCTAGAACTCACCTATAGATAAATGCAATAGAGAGGTACCCCCTATCAATAAAAATATATGGGTACCCCAAATACATTCTCAACACTGAAAAATTTGTCTTAAAGTGAGTCTGTCACCAAATTTTACTAGTACCCTCTCAGGTAAGGTATGAAATCTGACTCTTCTCTGCTCATCTTCACATGACATTTCAGGGAGATTCGTACATGGGTGAGGATTCGGATAAAGAGGGGATTCTAGAAAGGACAATTCATACCCTAATGAGGGGGTTTCGTAGTAAAATCAGGGGACAGGTTCACTTTAAGATCCCACTAATATTAAAACTGTGTTGGAAAAAGAAATGATACATGATGACGCAGTCTGCATGGTGCTTCGCCAGATTATGCCCGCTAGTAGGATGCCCTAGTTGGGTGCCCTCTTATAGCTCCATACAACTTGGTGGTTTTGCAGAACCTCTAATCAAACCCATGTGTAAGTTTTATGGCTGATGTAGTAGTCTTAATACAGTGTCCCTAGCCTTCCATGTACCTCTAAATTTAATACCAAGTACTATGGGAAAGAATTATTTAAGCTCTGCCAATATGGTTTTGTCTGTCTACCACACATTTGATGACCACCATTTTCACCCTCCAGGTTATGACCGTGCTACAAGATCTCATGCTGGACGTCAACACCCTAAAAGAGTCACAGCGCGAGGTACAGGATGAGATACAGAAAGGGACCCAGACTGCAGGCTTAGTAAGTGTCACAAGCAATTGCATTGTGGCATCTAAAGGGTTAATGGGCCACACTTATCCCTGGAAACGCATGTGCGTTCGGGCCGAGGACCGCCCCCCCTGGTACTTGTGACCGCGGCCAAAGTGTTTGCACCAGTTTTCTGTCTGACTATGGCTATATTCAGACGACCGTATGGGGGGCGTAGATACGGCAAAGTATATACATCCCCCATAGGCCAGCAATGGGCACGCGGAGCCGTACAAGAGCGGTCCTATCCTTTCTCAGCATACGGTGCCATGCACCATATATCCCTATGGAGAGGGGCGGGGGTGAGCTGGGGACGTGTACCTGCCGTGCTATGGTGCACATTTCCCGAGTAGTGGAGGGGGCGCCAGATTCATGAAGACCGTGCATCAGTTTTGATGAATCTGGCGCCCCATGCACACTCCACAGGCAAACTGCACATAGTACAGACTGCACTAGATTTGATAAATGTGACCCATTGGGGCAGATTTATCAAGCTGTCTGAAAGTCAGAATATTTCTAGTTGCCCGTGGCAACCAATCACAGCTCAGCTTTCATTTTACCAGTGCTCATGAATATTTTAAAGGGGAGCTGTGATGGGTTGCCATGGGCAACTAGAAATATTCTGCCTTTCAGACAGTTTGATAAATCTGCCCCAATGTGTTAAAATTCTCTCTATATTCCGAGCTGGACACCACCTCTTTAATACAGCAGTGATGATGTGAGCCCAAAGATGGCACTCAGCATATCAAATGGTACTGCATGTGTTTTAAGGGACAGGGATGTGGCCGTGGAACTGGTGCTGAAGGGAGAGGACGTGTTCCATCTCTGACTGCTCCAAGTTCCCTTGGGGGAAAGTAGGCGCCAGGGTTTGCAGTGTGTACTGGTAGGCCCCAATAGTTGATTGACAGTCGATCAACTTCTATGGGATTATCCACGCCACACTGAACCTCTGTTAAAAGTGCTGAGCCCTCCACCTCACCTCCTTCAAAACAGCAAAGTTGTCTCAAGTCATGGAGGAGTCAGTCATGCTGTACGATGACTCTTCTAGCTGCGATTCTGTGGCCCATCCACCGGCCACCTACCCCTAGCCCATTTTTGTCCTGTTCGTCCCAAAACTTTTTAGCCTTACTACACCCATTTTACAGCCTATTTTGACTTCAACTGAGTTTGTGTTCGGGTCAAGCCTGGGTCCCAAACCAATTTTTTCCCGATGTTCAGCCATCACTGATGAGTAGACACTTCCGTCCATGAGAGATCCCATGGCCTGGTCTAGATGGTTACAGCTGTAGGGTCTATGTCTTGTTTATACCCAGGGAGTGCTATCCTTGTGTATAGTGGTTGTACATGGCACTGGCGCCTCTCTGTGCCTATACATCTTGGTTCAGTATATTCTAATGTGACATTGTAGGAGAGCAGCAAGCCGCTGGAGAAGCCCTACCATGATGTGACGACAGAAGCGGAGAAGGATAGTGTCCATATTGAGCTGGGATTGTTGAAGGCTCAGGTGGTAGGTACATGTGCGGTAACGTATGACTGACGTCACATTTCAGAAACAACCTTCACCACCGTATAACAGTAATGGAAAAGCCTGCCTCAGTATTCATCCATTCTCTATGGACATCTGGAAAAGTGCTTGACGATCTCTGTCCATATTACAGAAGTGTAGGGGAGAACATCTGCTCCTTTCATAGGGTGATATAGAGAATCTATTTCATGGACATTGAAGTCTAAGTGATCAGAAATGGAGCACAACAATGCTTCATCCTGGTGGAAGAGGTGGAGGTCTGGTCCCGTTCTCCAGATCGCTAGGCCCCCCAGCAGCCTGACACATATCCTCTATCCTGTGAATATCCCACACTGTATCTAGAGTAACAGAACATGGAATATTGTGGTTGACCATAGGTTACCACTAGTTTTATGTGGATTTGAGACATTTTTTTCTCTTGTGTTACTGTAGAAGAAACTGCAAGAGAAGTTTGAAGACTTCCACGAGACGTTGGCACGATTCCCAGAGACTAAGGTAACCGTAAAGGGGGAAATGCCTGGAGCAGTGTTAGTGCCGAATGTCACGTTCAGGTTGTGAAATCAAATGCAGAACTAATCATCATTATTACTGTGTAACAGGAATGCACTTTATTCCCTGGTGTTTGACCAGTGAACCTTAAAGGGATTTTCCAATCGTATTCAGTGATGGTATATTGCTATAATTAAGTGAGGTGAAAACTCTGGACGCTGATTCTGAGAATGATTGGGCCATAGCGCTAGTTTACTGCTGGGTCACCTACTAAATTATACCAGCAATAATTTGGGCACTAGCTCATGCCACCCTCGTTAGAGTTATCCTCTGACATGGGAGGACCAGTAGGACACAGATCAGCTTGTTGCTGAGTATTGCCAGCAGTGGTAGTTTGCATTTACCGGTGGCATGCTGCCCAGTTTATTTGGGGATTAATTCCAGAGACACTACTTATTCCACGCTCCTCCACAGGGCCGAATTAAGATTGTTGGAGACCCCTGGGTGCAAAATTTGGTAGAGCCCCCCGCCGATTGTATCCCAGCCAGGATACACGTTTAACATCCATGCAATCGGCAGTGTTCCCCCTCAGTCTGTGTTATCTATGTAATTAGCAGGGTCCCCCTTAGTATTCCATTCTTAGTCTTCCCCCTTCTTAGTTGATTTTTAGCCCTATTGCAGCAGAAAAAAACAACAAAATATACTCATATGTACCACATGGTGTTTACAGCGTGTTCTATAGACACACATGCAAGTAATTTTATACCGAAACCGGCTCTGCATCTGAGCCGTTAGAGCTCCAGACTGGGCCTGGTGCTCCAAGAGTGCCTATGATGATGCCCTGTTTCCACTGGTGGAGGCCCCCCCTCCCCCGAGGGGCAAGTTGGTGGGTTGGTGGGGCCCTGTGGCACGCTCCTTGAGAGCCCTCTCATAATCCAGCTCTGCTCCTCCATGTGATCAAAGCTGCCAGGCTACTCCTTATATAGATTCTGTGTGTACAGACTATGCAGAGCTGAGTGGAATTACACAATTAAATCTCATTTGATTCACTGCTAAGCTCCATCATGAAAGAACACTAAGCATCTTAGGAAATGTGGGCAGGATATAATAGACTCAATTCTAGGGCAAAGACAGGAAGAGGTCAGTCTCCGCTCACTTCTCTGCTGTTCAGGAAGATTTTTGATAAGTAGCTTCAGAACACAAAAAAATGCCATAACTCTGCAAAGCAAAAGTAGAGTGACACAATTTGGCCTTTGTTCTGATGGTTTTTAAGGAGGGTATTAGATATAAAATTATTGTAGAAGCATTGTACTTGGCAGCTTCTTTACAAGACCAAGAACCTGAAATGCTCTCACTGATTCTTCTTTCTTTCACCAGGAGGCCCGGACTACAGAGTTCGGCAACAATGACATCAGTCCGGTGTCTGAACCTATAAGAAGTACTGAATTATCACAACCAGATAGACACATGTTGGAAGCGTCATATACTGAAGGGTCCAGTCAGGATGAAGATTCTATGTCTTCTGTGGAGACTGCCCATGTCACCCGGGATGGTGTGGCCTCAAGTATATTGGAAGACACTCACATAGAAGTTCTAGGTCAACAGCATGAAAATGATTTAACCTATACCCACCCCGGGGCCCCTGTGCTTGGCAATACTGAGATTAACCCTTCTAAGACTAGCATGGATACTACCCCTTCTCCAGGTTCACCTGTTACACCTTCTCCTTCCACTGGAGCTACATCTAAGGAGCCTACAATGCTTTACATAACAGTGGATGACCTGGAGACAGACAAGGCTAACCGGACCGACCTCAGACTTTTGCAGAAAAATACAGGTCTGATCCAGCACAAATCTCAATAAAAACATAAGGATCAGACAGAATAATATGTGTGTTTGATCCTTAACCTCACAAATAAGAAGCTGATCTGCAGTAATCTGGTCTGAACACTACACAAAGAATGGCGCTACTTCCAGTTCCTTTCTCTGTGTATCAGCTGCTGGCTGCAAGGGATCTGTGGGAGTCTTGGGTTTTGGACCCCAACCAATGTATCAGTAGGATAAATTTTCTCCCTTCTTTCAGATGATCTTGCCAGGAATGTGCATGACCTGCAGGAAAAGCTGAACAACCTGATTAGAGAAATTCAAGACTTGAGAGGGGACCCTGATAAGAGACACTTGGTAAATATAGGGATTATCCAGAAGGCTTATATATATATATATTGTAGGGGTTTAGCTCAAATGTGGGGGTCGGCAATGACAAAGCTTTCTTGGACAGCAGGATTAAAGTTGAAACTGTGCATTTATTCCAGCAAAAACAGCAGTAACAAACAAAACATCAAATAAAATCCTTGCCTGTCCGGCTCTAACTAAACACTTGGCGGCCCTCACTAGCCACTGGAGGGCTTCTCCCTGCCAGCATGAAACATACATTCAGTAAACCCCAGGTCACTCACGCGCTCTCACACAGTCCAGCCTCTGTGTCTCCAGGTAGAGAGCGACTTCTGACTGCTCCACACCCTTCTTTAAGGGGTTGCACACCTGGTACATTGTTAGACTCATTAGAAACTGGAAGCTTTGGTCTGGAGCAGTGATCACATTTGTCTCCACTCCTGCAATTAGAGTCCTGTACCAGATCTTCCCAGAGACCAACACATGGAAAACAGCTTCCAGTTTGACCCCAAAACTGTGGTAGGTAGGCTTTGGTCTTCAGATTTCCCGACAGCCCAAAAGTGCAGTGAATTCACAAGTTTCCTATAAGATTTATATAACTCTCTACTATTCAATTTTCCACTTTGCTAACCATCATTTTCTTATAGTTGGACCGCCCGCAGAGATCAGTAGACCAGGGTAGAATCATACAACATGATAACCAGAAGCTAGAGGACTCCAACCTCAAGTAAGTTAGGAGACCAGGTCCAACACTTATTTTCAGGAAGAAAATACCTTGGGCAGTAATCATTCATCTTGTCTCACTGTATAAGCCTAGTGCAGCATGCGCCACATTCAGCAATTTGGTTATAAACAAAACCGGGTCTGATCTCTGGTTGCTTATTGAAAGTGTGCAAAAAGTGCAAAAAAATGAGTGCCACTTGGTTCAGTTATGAAAACCCTCTCAGTTTCCATGTCATACCTGTGTTTCAAAAATAAGTCTAAATATGAATTAAAGAGGACCTGTCACCACCCAAAAAGACCCCCACCAAACATGCCCCCCCCATAATCTTCTCCCCAGCCCCTTTCTATATATGCTAAATTTATTTTAATGTATGTTGGGAAACTTGTACTAAATGTTCCTAAAAGATCTGGCTTCTTACCAAATAAGAGGTCGGATCCACGTATCTCATGCGCTGGCAGTCGGGTTTATTCATGAGGGGGCCGGCAACTCTCTGTATGCTCTGGCCGACACCTGTCCACCACACCCCTCTGTTTCACTTTTCTTGTGCTCTCAGCGGGGACCTGTAAGAGAATCCGGCAGCATCGCATATATTGTGCAATCACTGCTGGCTCTCTGCGGTGCGGCCGCGCCGTGCTTATTGACAGTGGCCGCTTTCCCGCTAATGAATTCAAACTTACTGCGCAAACGCAGAAGCTCCTTTTCCAGTGTAGATGCGCCTCTAAATGCTGAGCTCTGCGTTTGCTCCTCTGAAAAACTGAACGTGTCGACATACCTTTAAGGCTTATTTTTAGGGAATGTCATATGTTTGTCCATCTTTTGGAAAATCATCATAACTCTCCAAACCCTGCTTAGCAGTGGCACTTTCCTTACTTGAGCCCCTGTTGTCCATTCATTATGACATTATGTCATTTACGATTTGCGACGATTTCCCCTGAATTGCCCGGGATTTTGGCGCACGTGATCGGATTGTGGCGCATCGGCGCTGGCATGCACGCGACGGAAATCGAGAGGCATGGCCGAACAAAAACCCAACGGATTCGGAAAAACCGACGCTTTTAAAACAAAAAATGTGTCGCAGAGCTTGCACTTACCTTCACTAGGAATAGGCCGGTGACCTTGAGTGCGTTCCGATACTTTTCAGCGCAGCAGTGCCACCTGGTGGAAGTCGGAGTAACTGCCTTAATAAATCCCGGCCGGACCCGATTCCAGCGCAGAGAATGCGCCGCTGGATTGCGAATGGACCGGGTAAGTAAATTTGCCCCATTCTCTTTAAAATGCTGCCACAACTACATTTCTTGGTGCCACAGTTCAGAAGATTAGGGCTTATTTTTGTGGTAGGTCTTATTTCAGGAAAAACACAGAATTTGTAAGTGGATAATAATAGGGGATGTACAATATTATAATGATGAGAAGTTGGGATGAAAGAAAAGCATTGAAACGTTAAAGAAGTTAACATTCCAAAATATCTCATCTTCATCCCAAGTTCCGCCATCCAAGACATTGAAAAGGAGCTAAAGGAAATGCGTAAGAGTCAGAACCAGGAGCGCCCCTCCGGGGAGCAGTCAGTGACTGACGTACCCCTGAACCTGCGCGATGAGGTAAGTGCACTAAAGGAGGCATTTACAGACTGACTCTAGTTGTGTGCCACCAACCTAACAATGATGTCTCCTACTTTTAGGACAATCACTCCTCTGTTATTGATGACATCCAGAGTTCAATGTTGCGGCTACAGGAGGAATGTGAGCGCCTGACCACAACCACAGGATCGCTGCTTCACGACCAGGAGCAGAAACAGCAGCACATTGATGTGAGAGTCTCCGCAGCCAGTATTATACCCTTAATATCTGCAACATCGACTGAACTTAATGGGCAACTACCACCAGGATGAAGGACTGTATGCAAATGAGCTGCAGGCTCCATAGGTATTTATGGAGCCTGTAGCCCCTCAGGCTCATTTGTATACAGTCTTTCATCCTGGTGGTAGATGCCCTTTAAAGGGCTTGTCCAAGATTAGATACTAAGGATGTAATCTTAGATAAATAGGATAGATCATTAATATAAAATCAATTGGGGGGGGGGGGGGGTGATCAGGCACCTAGTACCCCCATTTGTCGGCTCCTGTGGCCAAAGGAGCTCTGTGCAACACAATTAATGCTCAGCTCCTATTCATTAATATGAGGTGAGTTGACCAATTTACACCCGGAGACTTCTTCTGGCTCCCCCACCAACGGAATTAGCATTTTAATGTATATATATATATATATATGATGGATTTACTTAATCTGTACTTATGGCGGCTCCTTCATTACTCTCCCTACAGATCCTGTACCAGGCGGTGGAGAATCTTGACAAGAACAAAGTAGACAAGGACCTCCATGAGCCGGAGGACGATGTGGTGAGGTTGTGGCTGTTTCACCAGTATAGAGCGCTGGGGTATGATGAAAGCCATGTGACGCTACGTGTCGCGGCGGATACATTAGGAGGCTTAGACCTCTTCATGTATCCGTCTGGTGGCCATGGCACTGGGCAGAGCCTGGCATAATTTTGCGTAAAAAAAAAATAAGGAGTGAATATTCACAGGGTTTTAGAAAGTGCACACGCCAATGGCCACTCCCCTTCTCACTCACAAGGCGTGGAGTTGGCGAAGTCGCAAGAATAATCACAAATTCTTGTATTGCGGAAGAAATTGTGGATATTTTAGTGATTCAAAGCCAAGAAAACTGGCATAGAGGCAGTGATATATCCGCCCTGTGTCTCCTCTGCTGCTATGACCATCCTGATGCCTACCTACCTCTGTCTCCCTTTATTACTAGTGTTTATGATCTTTAAAGGGGTTGTACCACAAAAGACACTTATCTCTTTACTTGTCCGATCAGTGGGGGGACCCCCCACAATCACAAGAGGACACGTAATGAAGGACAGGAGCTCTCCATTCTCTATCTAGCCCTTATGTGGACTTTTCCTTGTGTCACATGGCCTTTAACCTTTCCCCTCTGTTTTCTGGATGATTTGTCTGGATAGGTATCAGAGGACCAGGCACCGAAAGGTAAAATGAACTGCACAGATTTTAATGCCACCACAGAGAACAAAATGTTACAGGAGCTGCTCAGCAAAGTGACTGCCCAGGAGCGAGACTGGCAGAGACTGGTGGAGAGAATCAGTGCGGAGATGGAGAATAAGGTGGGATCATGTGAATATTAGGGGTAGTCTGAGCTTTTCTTATCATAATATCATAGGGGCTTATAACCTATTGTATCTATAGGGGTTGTCACAGCACAAGTATTGATCCACTTAAAGGGGTTTTCCCACGAATGAAAGTTAGGGCCTATACATGGGATAGGGCCCATCTTGCTGATCAGTGGGGGTTTCAGCACGTGGTACTCGGTAATTTCCATCAGCTCCATAGAGATTAATGGAGCAGAACGGTCATGCCCGGCCGTCTGCTCCATTAGTCTGACGGAGCGACGAGGGGCCCAACGGACAGGTCTCAGAACTGAGACCCCAACTGATCAGCAAGTTAGGCCCTATCCCGAGGATAGGGCTTAACTTTCGTTTATAGGAAACCCCTTTAAAGGGGTTATAGACAAAGTTAACAAGTTATCACCACAATCTGCTGACCTATGTACTGCTAGGACCCTTCTAATAGTAAGACTGAAAGCAGAAAGTTGTGTAAGTATTTTGGGGATGGAGCCAAGTACAGCTTGTGGCTTTGTACAACAGTCCTATAGAGGTGAATGGAGGGTCAGGGCACCAGAATAACCTCTCAAACCTTTCATAGTAATTGATGTGAATAGTCAAATGCACTTGTGTTTCAATCCACTTTCCTTTGTTCACAAAAGGTTCCAGCTGTTCGGACCCCAAAACAATCTAATAACTAGGCACAAACCCAATAAATATTGTATGTGACCTAACAACTCAGTAGTTTTCCATTCAGCCGTCCTAGACACCATGCGTTGTGATGTCACCACTGGATGGGTCTCATAGCCATGAGATCAGTGAGTGGTCAGTAATACCGCTGTCTTATGGTTTACAGCTGGACCGCATGGAACTGGAGCCGCTGAAGAACATCTTGGAACAATGCTGGAGAGACCTTCACCAACAGCTGCAAGGACCTCCAGTGCAGTACGAGGTCGAAGAAGCTGCTGGTATCCGAAAGTAAGTGATTGCTAGAGATAGAGAGACTGAGAGTTGGGTAATAGACCCTTACTGACAATCTGGTGTAGATGGGAAGGTAGAGGGCGGCTGCAGAAGTAAATACCAGCCCTCAGGTAGTATATGAAATGTCCTTTCTAGAAATCCCTCTTTTATGTGACATGTTGCATAAGGCATATGTAAATGAGCAGACTAGAGTCATATGTTGCCTGAGATGAGCCACTTTTAGAGGCTGCAGCTGTAGTTTCACTTCAGACACCTCTATCATCAGTTCTATAGTACCTGGAAACATATTAATGATATCAATTTCATCTCTCAGATCGCATCAGGCTTGTGGTTCTGTGATCTATAGAATTGGAGATACAGGCAGTTAAAGACAGAGCTGGAAATGAGAGCAGCAGATAAAGATCCAGTTCCCACATATGGGGGATATTTATCAGGGCTTCTGCACCTTGTCCGTGGCATAGAAGCCCTGAAATAATTGCAAATGCTTGCTTACAGCTAGCACTTGCAATTTTATATGACTCTTTCCTGTTGTAAACGTGGGAGATTTCACATAAAAGAGAGAATTCTAGAAAGGACATTTCATATTCTACCTGAGGGGGCTGGTAGTTTAATGGGGTAAAATTTAGTGACAGGTTCCCTTTAATGGGACCTTTTAATAACATTTCTATGGGACTACACAAAGCAGTGACTGACGCTCTGATCCCCAATAATCCAACACATATCCTCGGGAATACGTCTTAATTAGAATAGAATGCATGGACTAAACAGGAGAGAAGCAGTAGTGACATAAGGCTGCCAGCAGGGGGCACCGTTGCCTTACGTTTAGGTTGCATTTTTTATACAATTTTTTTTAATTATAAATTTTTACCTGTAATTTTATTGAGAGCAGAAATATTCTATTCTAACACTTTTAAGATGATATTTTTATCTTTACCATCCAGGCAGCTGATACAAAGATTTCACTGCATCTCCTGTAACCGCATGGTGGACATGATGGTGCCCGGATCGTAAGTTTTTTCTTTGTTTCATAACATAGTTTTTTCTTATTCAGTATATGTTCCCTTCATTCTCTTTTTGGTTTATCAGAGAGGTATTATCCATCCCAAACATCCCTGGACTACCAGCACATCGCTCCAACCGGCCATATACTGTGTTTGAACTCGACCAAATCCGCCAGCAGAGCCGCAGGTGGGGCAAGTGGTTTGGTATCGAAAAATGTTTTCTGAATTTTTAGAAATATGATAGGTCATATATAAACTCTACTGATCAGCTAATAAACAGTCTATGGCGATGTATGTACAGAGCTCTATAGACTGTGCAGTGGCCAATCTGTGTTACTGCAGCTAAGCTCCTAGGCAATTGAATGGAACTGAGCTGCTGCATCTGGTTCTGCTACTACACATTGGGGGTCATTTACTAAGGGCCCGATTCGCGTTTTCCCGACGTGTTACCCGAATATTTCCGATTTGCGCCGCTTGTACATGAATTGCCCCGGGTTTTTGGCGCACGCGATCGGATTGTGGCGCATCGGGGCCGGCATGCGCGCGACAGAAATCGGGGGGGCGTGGCCGAACGAAAACCCGACGTATTCGGAAAAACCGCCGCATTTAAAAACCGAAAATGTGTCGCTTGGGGAGCGCTCACCTTCACCTTCTATGGGATGGTGCATTCCGGGGCGTTAAGATTATTTTCGGCGCTGCAGCGCCACCTGGTGGACGGCGGAGGAACTACCATCTTAAATCCCAGCCGGACCCGAATCCTGTGCAGAGAACGCGCCGCTGGATCGCGAATGGGCCGGGTAAGTAAATGTGCCCCATTGTGTACTAGTGGCGTCTTTCAGTATTGTTGCTATTGGCTCTGTGGTTCCCTTTAGGTCCTGTTCGCACAGCCATATACGATCCATGTGGTTACCATATTACATTGACGAAAAAATGCCCTGAAGAAGGACCCAACTATTAGGCCCCATGCACATGGCTGTATAATGGGGACGTGTGCTATATGTTGTTTCTATGGCTAGCACCCATCCTTGTAGTTTAATGGGCTCATACACATAGCTGTGATTTCCAATACCCTGTTTTCGAGTTGTCTGCCCGAGAAGAAACGATAGAGCCCATGTTGGTGGCTTGGTCAGTCTTTTCTTCTGTGAGCAATCCTTATCCATTAATGACACTCAGGAAGCAAACAATGGTTCACGGCCCGTTGTGAGTCCACAACATTCATGTATCATGGAAAATAAGGTTAGAAAAAGGCATCGGTCCATTTAGTCCAACCTATTATATTCTATTGTGTTGATCCAGAAGAAGGCAAAGACCCTACAAGGCTCATAACAATTGGCCAACAGTAGGGAGAATTCATTCCTAACCCTTAATATGGCGGCCAGAATAACTCTATAGATCAACAGAAACTACTTACATGTTTTATTCCCATATAATATGATATTATTGCTCTACAGAAAGTCATCCAGGTGTAGAGGATGACCCCTGTCTATGGTGATGGTAGATCCTCCTCTCCTCTAGGTGTAGAGGATACCCCCTGTCTATGGTGATGGTAGAACCCCCTCTCCTCTAGGTGTAGAGGATGCCCCCTGTCTATGGTGATGGTAGATCCTCCTCTCCTCTAGGTGTAGAGGATGCCCCCTGTCTATGGTGATGGTAGAACCACCTCTCCTCTAGGTGTAGAGGATGCCCCTTGTCTATGGTGATGGTAGATCCTCCTCTCCTCTAGGTGTAGAGGATGCCCCTGTCTATAGTGATGGTAGAGCTGCCTCTCCTCTAGGTGTAGAGGATACCCCCTGTCTATGATGATGGTAGAACCCCCTCTCCTCTAGGTGTAGAGGATGCCCCCTGTCTATGGTGATGGTAGAACCACCTCTCCTCTAGGTGTAGAGGATACCCCCTGTCTATGGTGATGGTAGAACCACCTCTCCTCTAGGTGTAGAGGATGCCCCCTGTCTATGGTGATGGTAGAACCGCCTCTCCTCTAGGTGTAGAGGATGCCCCCTGTCTATGGTGATGATAGAACCACCTCTTCTCTAGGTGTAGAGGATACCCCCTGTCTATGGTGATGGTAGAACCTCCTCTCCTCTAGGTGTAGAGGATGCCCCCTGTCTATGGTGATGATAGAACCACCTCTTCTCTAGGTGTAGAGGATACCCCCTGTCTATGGTGATGGTAGAACCTCCTCTCCTCTAGGTGTAGAGGATGCCCCCTGTCTATAGTGATGGTAGAACCTCCTCTCCTCTAGGTGTAGAGGATGTCCCCTGTCTATAGTGAAGGTAGAACAGCCTCTCCTTTAGGTGTAGAGGATGTCCCCTGTCTATGGTGATGGTAGAACCGCCTCTCCTCTAGGTGTAGAGGATGCCCCCTGTCTGTGGTGATGGTAGAACCTCCTCTCCTCTAGGTGTAGAGGATGTCCCCTGTCTATGGTGATGGTAGAACCTCCTCTCCTCTAGGTGTAGAGGATGCCCCCTGTCTATGCTGATGGTAGAACCAACTCTCCTCTAGGTGTAGAGGATGCCCCCTGTCTATGGTGATGGTAGAACCTCCTCTCCTCTAGGTGTAGAGGATGCCCCTGTCTATGGTGATGGTAGAACCTCCTCTCCTCTAGGTGTAGAGCAGTGATGGCGAACCTATGGCACGGGTGCCAGAGGCGGCACTCAGAGCCCTTTTTGTGGGCACCCGGGACATCACCCCAGCACACCAGACAGGACTCAAAGAATCTTCCTGCAGTTCCAAGCAACTTAAAAGATGCGTTTTTCAGTCATATTTTGATACTACCTTCGCTACTTGGGACTGTAGGAAGAGGGAGAATGAATAGACAGGGCTGAATTATCTTTGGAGGACCTACAGCTGTAAATTTTCCATCTTTCTACTGTGTTGCTGTCCTCAGGAGGCCAATATGATTGAAAGTTGTTGAACAGGGAGCAATAAGTTACTGCTCTAATTTTTAGTTGGCACCTCGTGATAAATAAGGGGGGTTTGTGGTTCAGTTTGGGCACTTGGCTGCTAAATGGTTCGCCATCACTGGTGTAGAGGATGCCCCCTGTCTATGGTGATGGCAGAACCACCTCTCCTCCAGGTGTAGAGGATGCCCCCTGTCTATGGTGATGGTAGAACCACCTCTCCTCCAGGTGTAGAGGATGCCCCCTGTCTATGGTGATGGTAGAACCACCTCTCCTCCAGGTGTAGAGGATGCCCCCTGTCTATGGTGATGATAGAACCTCCTCTCCTCTAGGTGTAGAGGATGCCCCCTGTCTATGGTGACGGTAGAACCTCCTCTCCTCTAGGTGTAGAGGATGCCCCTGTCTATGGTGATGGTAGTACCTCCTCTCCTCTAGGTGTAGAGGATGCCCCCTGTCTATAGTGATGGTAGAACCTCCTCTCCTCTAGTTGTAGAGGATGCCCCCTGTCTATGGTGATGGTAGAACCCCCTCTCCTCTAGGTGTAGAGGATGTCCCCTGTCTATGGTGATGGTAGAACCTCCTCTCCTCTAGTTGTAGAGGAGGCCCCCTGTCTATGGTGATGGTAGAACCTCCTCTCCTCTAGGTGTAGAGGATGCCCCCTGTCTATGGTGATGATAGAACCTCCTCTCCTCTAGGTGTAGAGGATGTCCCCTATCTATGGTGATGGTAGTACCTCCTCTCCTCTAGTTGTAGAGGAGGCCCCCTGTCTATGGTGATGGTAGAACCGCCTCTCCTCTAGGTGTAGAGGATGCCCCCTGTCTATGGTGATGGTAGAACTTCCTCTCCTCTAGGTGTAGAGGATGCTCCCTGTCTATGGTGATGGAAGAACCTCCTCTCCTCTAGTTGTAGAGGATGCCCCCTGTCTATGGTGATGGTAGAGCCTCCTCTCCTCTAGGTGTAGAGGATGCCCCCTGTCTATGGTGATGGTAGAAGCTCCTCTCCTCTAGGTATAGAGGATGCCCCCTGTCTATGGTGATGGTAGAACCTCCTCTCCTCTAGTTGTAGAGGATGCCCCCTGTCTATGGTGATGGTAGAGCCTCCTCTCCTCTAGGTGTAGAGGATGCCCCCTGTCTATGGTGATGGTAGAAGCTCCTCTCCTCTAGGTATAGAGGATGCCCCCTGTCTATGGTGATGGTAGAACCGCCTCTCCTCTAGGTGTAGAGGATGCCCCCTGTCTATGGTGATGGTAGAACCACCTCTCCTCTAGGTGTAGAGGATGCCCCCTGTCTATGGTGATGCTATAACTCCCTCTCCTCTAGGTGTAGAGGATGTCCCCTGTCTATGGTGATAATAGAACCTCCTCTCTTCTAGATGTAGAGGATGCCCCCTGTCTATGGTGATGATAGAACCGCCTCTCCTCTAGGTGTAGAGGATGCCCCCTGTCTATGGTGATGGTAGAACCACCTCTCCTCTAGGTGTAGAGGATGCCCCCTGTCTTTGGTGATGGTAGAACCATCTCTCCTCTAGGTGTAGAGGATGCCCCCTGTCTATGGTGATGGTAGTACCTCCTCTCCTCTAGGTGTAGAGGATGCCCCTGTCTATGGTGATGGTAGAACCTCCTCTCCTCTAGGTGTAGAGGATACCCCCTGTCTATGATGATGGTAGAACCTCCTCTCCTCTAGGTGTAGAGGATGCCCCCTGTCTATGGTGATGGTAGAACCGCCTCTCCTCTAGGTGTAGAGGATGCTCTGTCTATGATGATGGTAGAACCTCATCTCCTCTAGGTGTAGAGGATGCCCCCTGTCTATGGTGATGGTATGACTGCCTCTCCTCTAGGTGTAGAGGATGCCCCCTGTCTATGGTGATGGTAGAACTTCCTCTCCTCTAGGTGTAGAGGATGCTCCCTGTCTATGGTGATGGAAGAACCTCCTCTCCTCTAGTTGTAGAGGATGCCCCCTGTCTATGGTGATGGTAGAGCCTCCTCTCCTCTAGGTGTAGAGGATGCCCCCTGTCTATGGTGATGGTAGAAGCTCCTCTCCTCTAGGTATAGAGGATGCCCCCTGTCTATGGTGATGGTAGAACCTCCTCTCCTCTAGTTGTAGAGGATGCCCCCTGTCTATGGTGATGGTAGAGCCTCCTCTCCTCTAGGTGTAGAGGATGCCCCCTGTCTATGGTGATGGTAGAAGCTCCTCTCCTCTAGGTATAGAGGATGCCCCCTGTCTATGGTGATGGTAGAACCGCCTCTCCTCTAGGTGTAGAGGATGCCCCCTGTCTATGGTGATGGTAGAACCACCTCTCCTCTAGGTGTAGAGGATGCCCCCTGTCTATGGTGATGCTATAACTCCCTCTCCTCTAGGTGTAGAGGATGTCCCCTGTCTATGGTGATAATAGAACCTCCTCTCTTCTAGATGTAGAGGATGCCCCCTGTCTATGGTGATGATAGAACCGCCTCTCCTCTAGGTGTAGAGGATGCCCCCTGTCTATGGTGATGGTAGAACCACCTCTCCTCTAGGTGTAGAGGATGCCCCCTGTCTTTGGTGATGGTAGAACCATCTCTCCTCTAGGTGTAGAGGATGCCCCCTGTCTATGGTGATGGTAGTACCTCCTCTCCTCTAGGTGTAGAGGATGCCCCTGTCTATGGTGATGGTAGAACCTCCTCTCCTCTAGGTGTAGAGGATACCCCCTGTCTATGATGATGGTAGAACCTCCTCTCCTCTAGGTGTAGAGGATGCCCCCTGTCTATGGTGATGGTAGAACCGCCTCTCCTCTAGGTGTAGAGGATGCTCTGTCTATGATGATGGTAGAACCTCATCTCCTCTAGGTGTAGAGGATGCCCCCTGTCTATGGTGATGGTATGACTGCCTCTCCTCTAGGTGTAGAGGATGCCCCCTGTCTATGGTGATGGTAGATCCTCCTCTCCTCTAGGTGTAGAGGATGCCCCCTGTCTATGGTGATGGTAGAACCGCCTCTCCTCTAGGTGTAGAGGATGCCCCCTGTCTGTGGTGATGGTAGAACCTCCTCTCCTCTAGGTGTAGAGGATGCCCCCTGTCTATGGTGATGGTAGTACCTCCTCTCCTCTAGGTGTAGAGGATGCCCCCTGTCTATGGTGATGGTAGAACCGCCTCTCCTCTAGGTGTAGAGGATGCCCCATGTCTATGGTGATGGTAGAACCTCCTCTCCTCTAGGTGTAGAGATGTTGCTTTAGCAGCAGACACATGGCACTGATCATTAAAATTGAGTTTACTATGCACCACTTCCCCAAAGTATAATTTTCATTTCCTCGAACCCACGTCCATAACTTTACATTTATTCGAATCAAACCTTATGTGTCATTTGTCAGTCCAGGCTTCCAGTTTCCATAAAATCCATTTGTAATAGAATACCATCCTCCTCTGTATTAATTAATTTACAGAGTTTAGTATCATCTGCAAATATTGAAACTCTGCTCTGTAATGGAGTCCTTGCATTCCCACAGGACTTGTAGTCACAGTTTGGTAACATAGAGCGTATATGGTCCTCTATAGCAGCCATACATGATAAGCAGCACAGTGGGAGTAGTCGTGTTACTACCCTTATGATTTCTTACGTCACACCACCACACTATTAAACCCAGTTCTATGGATTTCTTATTTATTAGTGATCGCTTCCCACAACTAAGTGATTTCGGATCAATGTCCAGCACCCGTAACTGTGGAGGAAGTCACACACTGACCTACCCACAAAGACGTTATACGAGGCTGCAGGCCAGCACGCCCTGTACTGCACAGAAGGAAGACTTAGTGGACAATTTAAAGGTACGATGGGTACAGCAACAGTGAATGATCCCCAGCTCTGTGGATTTTATGTTCTGATTATCAATGCCCTGGTTTCAGACTAGAAATGTCATATGTTCTGAAATTTAACAATTTAAAGGGATTGTACTAAGATTGATTGTTATTCCCCTATCCCCCATCAATTTGTGAGAACAGAACCACCAGTCTTTGAATGTTGGGACGACCAATGATCACGATCCCAAGTGATCACATTTTTATTCCCTATCCCTACAGTCAATCCAATGTCCTGTGCATTGCTGCCACCTAGAGGCAGTGCAACTTCTAGAATTAGTTTTTTCCATTACATATTTTACACATCTGTCTTTTTTTTTTTTTTTTCATTCCACCTTCCCGTTACAGGAGGAGGTTTATATTCTAGGCCAGGATGGGCACATTTACCGTGGAAGGAGGGACAACCATTTGCCCACCATAAGGTCTAAGGATGCCAAGAAAGCAACGGCGGCTCATCAGAAAGTCTGTGACTGTAATTTAAAGGGAGATGACAATGTGTTTGGCTGTTCTTCAGTCATGGCCTCAGATATTCATTATGGTAAGCAGCGAGAGCGGGTCATAAGATGGGATAACTACTGCTGGCACATTGGTGGCATAAACTGCATTAATTCAAATGGACTCTGTCACCAGATGTACCCCATGAAACTAGCGGCCCCCTTGGGTAGTGTAGAAAATGCTCTCACCTCACCACCTCCAAAGTCATGTGAAAATTTCCAAAGAGTCATATTTAGCTGAGATGAGTCAAGGCTGCAGTGGGAGTGTCACTTCACTGCCTAGCAACTGTGCACAGGGAAGAGATGCATGTGCAGTGCTCACTGCGTATGTCGGCGATACAGAGCTCACAAGGTTTGCTTGTGTGGTGAGCCAACGTCATTAGGTGGAGGGTCAAGACTAGGAGGATGTGGGATTGAGTTTGGGTGCATATTGATGAGCGAGGTGGCGAGTGAATCAATTATGCAAATGAGCAGGCGGGCGATAGAATTTGAATTGTGCAATCCCTGGGACTTGACTGTGTGTGCTAACAGGGAGCCAGGTTAAGTTTGATACTGCATATCTCACAAAGTACAACATTTCTATCTACTGTAGTGTCTAAAGGAAAACTACCCCACTGGTGACAGGTTCCCACAATCAATCCCTGACAAGAATACAGAAAATTTCTATTTTAACAATGAACTGATCCCCATTGCTTAGCTATACATGTATATCATTTATTATCCGCTTACTTTTATTTGATTTTTTTTTCCAATTTTTTATTTTATAGGAGTTTCCAAAACCCATCTGAAATCTACTCAGGGGTCTGAACAACCGTTGCCCTCGCTTAAGGACAATGTACCCCCCATGTGTTACATCAAGACCACCTAAAGGGTCTCCATTATCTTCTGGTACCCATGTATAGTGGTTGTATATGGAGCCATCGGGAAGAGTATGGGTAGAATATAGAGTCTAGTGATGTAATGTGGAGGTAGAACGGTGCTCAACCTTGACCTGAGTCTCACAGCGAGCAATGTCTTCTCCCGAAAAGTTAAAAAAACAACATTTACTTGTGAATTCTGATTTCCTCTTTTCACTTTGTTTCTGTGAAGAGCAGAGGAAGTGGGGCGATATAATCGAAAGTGAAAGACGGATATATATATATATATATATATATATATATATATATATACATATATACACATATACAGGCAGTCCCCGGGTTACATACAAGATAGGGTCTGTAGGTTTGTGCTTAAGCTGAGTTTGTATGTAAGTCGGAACTGTATATTTTATCATTGGAATCCCAGCCAGAACTTTTTTGGTCTCTGTGACAATTGGATTTTAAAAATGTTGGGTTGTCATAAGAATCAGGATTAACAGTAAAGCTTCATTACAGACACTTGTGATATCTGTTACAGCCGTTTATTGTAGCCTAGGACGAAAGCACAGCAAATTACCAATAACCAGAGGTCCGTTTGTAACTAGGGGTCGTATGTAAGTCGAATGTTCTTAAGTAGGGGGCCGCCTGTGTGTGTATATATATATATCCATTGATACGCTAGGAAATATGAGTAACTACCAGTGTTCACACTATGAATTGGTGCAGGGGTTCTGGTTGCGCCCACCCCTAATACTACATATTGTGATCCAAAACATACTGGTAGGTTGTTTAGACTGTGAGCCCCATTGGGGACAGGGACTGATTTGGCAAACTGCGGAATCTGTGAGCGCTATATAAATAAAGAATTATTATTATTATTATTATTATTATTATGATGATGGGGGCAGATTTTGTATTGGAACCATCTTGGAATGAACAGGTTTGGCTTCAAAGATGCTATACAAGTAACCCTGTAATGTGTTTAGGGATAAATAATAGTATATGGAGGAAGCCTATGGAGAGGGGAGGGGGCCAGAGGAGGCTACAGTCAGTGTATAAGTTGTTTATTACCTGACCCTGCACAGAGATAGACCATTATTTTACTAGATATAGTAAAGTCTATCTAAACTGTTTAAGCAGCAACATCCCCCCCCATCCCTTCTCAATAGACATCGAAGTTCAAAGCCAAAAGGAGGCATTTTCCTCTCCGATGAGATATTTTGCACATTTTTTTTTTTTTTGCACTATTCATTTAAGATAAGTTGTTTTATAATCTTAGGTAGTGGAGTGGCTTTGATTTTAACCCAAAATGTGTTGTAGTAGGTTTCATACAATCGTATCCGTTGTGTATGTGTCCCCCCCGACAGTGAAGAGGGGTATTATAGAATTCTAATAAAGGAAACCACAGCACCCAAGTCCAAGGCCACCCACTGCCCATGGACACCTGAAACCCCATACTGGGAGAGCAGCCACCTGGGTGAATGATGTGACCACCCAAATCTCCTTCTCCATTTGGCTAAGGATTTTTTATCGCCACTTCCCCATTCTCATAGAGAACAGATGACAGAGTGCTGGGTCTCATGACACTGGCACACGCTCCCTGCTGACACCCAGTCACGTGGAGATCATATATAGGGGGGGGGGGGACGTGACCTGACAATCAGACACTGCAGCATTAGGGACACAAAGGGAAGCTAAAAAATCTTGGCCATTTTACCTCATGTTTTCGTTCTGTAATGAGTGTAGGGCAGGATATTAGATCATTTACCAATATACATCTATTAAATATTTTTAGATCTATATTAGATATGTAAAGTGAAATCTTTTACCTCATCAGCCAGACATTTCTGACCACAAAATGGCCGCAGATGGAGGGTCATGTGATCTCCTAACTGTCCATGAGCAATCACCCTGCCCGGATCTTAATCTTATATAAATGAACACTATCATAACCTCCTGGAAGGGTGATTGCTCATGAACAATTAGAGATCACATGACCCTCCATCTGCGGCCATTTTATGGTCAGAAATGTCTGGCTGATGAGGTAAAAGACAGGAGGCTTCACACATGAGGTAAAGTGGCCAACCCCTTTATGTATATCGGGTTGCTTCAATGAATGTAGTGAAATCATGTATGTTATGACTGCGACCCAAAGTGCCGTACATAACAAGATACCCAAGTACTGGGCAATACTGTATCCAATGTCACATGTGCCCACATAGGCTTTATTAAAGGGGTTGACATGAAAATGAGTGTCCAGGATGACGCCCAGCAATCACATGACTGACTTGTATATTACTCCTCTGCAGAACATCGCACTAGTGGATTCCCCCACATAAGAATGGAGCACAGCGTAACTCATAAGGAGTCATAATTGTCTATAGGGGTCTGATCCCATAATATTTAGGAAGTGATGGAACTTTTTCTAATTCAAAAAATATTTTCTGAACCCTTCAGGGCTGGTGATGTCACTACTGGTTTGACATTTTAGGGGTGAACCGGGAAGGACTAATGTGGTCACAATGAGGGGGTGCTGGGGGGTAATGAAAATTATCTGATAACAGGAGGGAGTGTGAATATCCGCCTTTTCTTTATTTCTCATTTTGGATCAGTGGCGGGGAAGGAAAGGGTTAAGCGGCTGCTATGTGCTGACATTTGGCAGGTTTGTCAGCCGCTATCGTTAGGATGTGGTTGTATTGTACAGGAAATGGGTTAAGGAAATATCTATCAGATACATTCATAACGTAGAGGGATGTCCCAGGAATAAACGGCTCATCTCTACAGGATCGGAGGCGGAGAATCAGTGCGGGACACATCTGTGCTCTTATCCCAAAACCGTGGAGCTCATTTTTACTTGATGGATATTTTAGCCTGAGGGTGCAGCCACACATTCTGTTTTTCAGATGCAGTTTTTGATGCCCAAACCAGGAATGGAGGAAAAGTAGGAGCAGCACCTTTCAATTATTTGTCTCAAACCATTATCACCTGCTTTTGGCTCCAAAAAGTGCATTTGAAAAACTGAAGGGTGTGCTGATACCACACATGGCGCTTTTGGTACTTTTTAAGCATGCGTTTCCATTCCACTTAAAAGTGCATCCGTTTTTTTTACCATGCGTTTGGATGTTTGGGAGGGGAGAGAAGAGAAAAAAAAAAAATAAATGGCTTGACACACACTTACAAGCACCAGGAAGAAGATGGTGAACTCCGGCGGACCTCAGCAAAGCAGCGACACCTGGTGGATATCGGGCGCACGACCTTAGTGAATCCCAGCAGGACGCGAATCCACGTCAGATAACGCACCGCGGGATCGCGAATGGATCGGGTAAGTAAATGTGCCCCCATGTGTGGCATTACCCTTAGGTTGGAATAATGCAATTATACAGCGATCATGAATAAAATTAGTGCTAATCAAATGCCGACCACTGTTTCTGGCATTTGTATCCATTGATGTGTAGAACCTCTTCTACGGTGTAAACTTCTAGACGCAGGGGGCTTAACATAACCTCTATCCATCCCTCAACTGCGGTAAGCATTGGGATTTGTCATAGATACGTGATAGGTGCACATTGGGACCTCATCGATCTGAAAACAACAAGGGTCACCCATGCCCAATGTAGAGTATGCACTTGGCTAATATTGGCAATGCCTTAGGGTGAAGACACACATGGTGTTTTTAGGCCGTTTTTAGTTAAAAAAAACGCATCCGTTTTTTGAAAATGCATGCGGTTTTGTCAGTTTTCTGAAATTGCGCAATAAGAACGGACAAAAACGCAAGCGTTTTTAACAATGTAAAAACACACTAACTAAAAACGGCCCAAAAACGTCCTAAAACCGCCACGTGTGTCTTCACCCTTAGACTTGAATGGACGTTAGCCATGTACGGCCGGCAACTCAATCAGACCAGGCTCTCAAGAAAAGAGGGGGGGGGGGCATCTGTGGACTTAAGGGTGATGGCACACGTGGCGTTTTGAACGCGTTTTTGGCCCATTTTTAAAAGTCTGTTAAAAAACGCAACCGTTTTTGACAGGTTTGACCAATTATCTCAAGTAAAATGGATACGTGTGACGGACTGCTTAAAAACGGCCCAAAAACGCGTTCAAAACACCACGTGTGCCATCACCCTAAATCACCCTTGCTGAAATCCCAATCATAGTATGGTATATAGACTGAGCATCATACTGGATTATAGCCATAATGCTGCAAGTCTAGGTCCCCGGGAAAGTGTTCAATCCCAGAAATGCATCCAATATATATAGTGTGTATTGTGCGGACTAACATATAGTCACTTACAGTAGAAGAGGCTTTTGTATGTACCAGACTCATTTCTCAGAAACACAGACTCCTCAGTTTGGGTTAAAAAAAAGTTTGTTTTTTTTATTTTTTATCATCTTTAAAATTAAAAAGAATACTCGTCAGATCTTGGGTTATAAACATGATTTTGACCCAATAACCTCTCTTGTGGGGGAGAAAGCACAAGTTACTCGCCCCCCCCTCCTCCATGCTCCTCCTGCCGCCCCACATTGATAAGTCTCTGATGGACCTTCCGGGATACAACCTCAACTATTCCCAGTGTACTGTATTATATTTAATAACTATAACCCCAAAATGCTACTGCCGAGGCTCCACGTGAGCTGCCACCAGCACGGCGTCACTATGGCTCCCCAGGTCACATTAGCCACGCCGAACCTATAGGGGTAGGAGGGATAAGAACACAACAGTATATTCCCCATTATTGCCCATATATTCTCCGTCACTTGTAAATCTGCATCTCCTCCTAAACTGTAATCATCTTTCTACAGACACCGTATGGCAAATTTACTGATCTGATGCAAAATCCCATCGCCTTACTCAGACTTTGATGCGGATTTGAAGCCTTTCATTGCAAATGATAAAATAAACGATGACATTCTGTGGACAATGCGCAACATAAAACATGTAGATATTGCAGTAGATTAGGACCAGCAAAGAAAAAAAAAAAATTATATTGTTTATAGTGTAATGAAAACTTATACAATTTTCCAATATACTGTGCTAATTACTCCCAGTTTTTTAGATCTCTGCTTGCTGTCATTCCATAGGAAGCTTCATTGTCACTTCCTCTGGATAGAAACCAGTTCCTGGTCATGTGATGTCACATGGGTGCACAGCTTGTTACATACCCCTGGTCATGTGATGTCACATGGGTGCACAGCTTGTTACATACCCCTGGTCATGTGATGTCACATGGGTGCACAGCTTGTTACATACCCCTGGTCATGTGATGTCACATGGGTGCACAGCTTGTTACATACCCCTGGTCATGTGATGTCACATGGGTGCACAGCTTGTTACATACCCCTGGTCATGTGATGTCACATGGGTGCACAGCTTGTTACATACCCCTGGTCATGTGATGTCACACAGGTGCACGGCTCATCACAGTGATCAGAGGTGTGTTTTATAACAAGCCCTTATTAACCCAGTCACATCACTGTCCAATTTAAAGTTGTGTGTATAAGGGAATACCAAGTCCCAGTTGATGCTAACAATTGGAGAACGCTCTGATCACTAATCACGAACAACATAACGCAATATAACCGCTAATCTTGAGAAAAAAAAGATACCATCAATTGAGAACATTATCTGATCCTCTCCACTGTTTGTGCACTATTCACTTGTTATCATTTTTAATACATACCTAATAAAAAGTGATATTTTAGTAACGCTAAGAGGTTATGAATGCCCATTGGCATATTGTGTCTCTTATGACAAGCCCTGCACCTGTGTGACATCACATGACCATGGATATAACAAACTGTGCAACATCACATGACCAGCTATATACCGAGCAGTGCACCTGTGTGACATCACATGACCATGGATATAACAAACTGTGCAACATCACGTGACCAGCCATATACCGAGCAGTGCACCTGTGTGACATCACATGACCATGGATATAACAAACTGTGCAACATCACGTGACCAGCTATATACCGAGCAGTGCACATGTGTGACATCACATGACCATGGATATAACAAACTGTGCAACATCACGTGACCAGCCATATACCGAGCAGTGCACCTGTGTGACATCACATGACCATGGATATAACAAACTGTGCAACATCACGTGACCAGCTATACACCGAGCAGTGCACCTGTGTGACATCACATGACCATGGATATAACAAGCAGTGCAACATCATGTGACCAGTCATATATACTGAGCAGTGCACATGTGTGACATCACATGACCAAGGATATAACAAGCAGTGCAACATCACGTGACCAGCCATATACCGAGCAGTGCACATATGTGACATCACATGACCAGCTGTGCTACATCACGTGACCAGCTATATCCCAAGCAGTGCACCTGTGTGACATGACATGACCAGGGTCATGGTCCTCTAGAATGACAGCAAGCAGAGATCTACAAAACCATGAGGAATTGATACTGAATGTATACTGGAATATTAGACAACTTTTTAGTACACAAAACAATATTAATTATTTGCTAAAACCCGTTAACAATTGTATGACCCTTCTGCAGCAAAAGCCATGAAGACCGCAATTGGGGGGGGGGGGGGTTATTTTTAGCAGAAGCAGTGAACAATGCCATTCTATATACATCACAGAAATGCTGTGCTCAGAGCTTACCATTAAAAGGAACCCCAAATTTCATATAAATCTCTTCTATTTTACAATTTTAAAGAAATCTGAGGATTCTGGCTCTTCTCACAGGTCGCGTTTGGTTTATGAAATACGGACCATCCATATGTGCATTACATTTCCAGGATGGATGATGTGGGGAGCCCCACCTGTCCATGGATGTACGGTCTTGTGGTGGAGCAGCACCGACTCCCAGCATCATAGACGATCATTCCTGCATGCAACAGACCGTCCGGTCCATATTTCCTGGACCCATACAGTTTGGGGGGAAGATTTAGCTGCTATTACTGGCTTTGTATAGGGGACCTGCACAGCACAGGACAAGGACAACAGCCTAGAGGGAGGAATACTAGTATATAATATGTCCTATAGAATCTATACCCCATATACACCGGCCAATCCAAACATCACTGCGTGTGCGATAATGTGCATAGATAGACCACGTTGCATCATCTGTGCCCTATATACAAGGCCATCAGCTATGACAAGACACAAACCCAAGGACAGGGGGTGATGGTACAAACTTGTACAGAAGGATGCAAATAAGGGGTGCGGAGGGTCTAGGCGCCCAGGAGCCAGTCCCAATCTCCAGGTTGTCCAGAGGCCTTGGGATATATACACATGTATGGCATCACATCAACCCCTAATTCAATCATTTCCATACTGACGTCTTATTCCCCTCCCAATCAGCTGGCATCAGGAATTAAAGGATACTCGGCAGCTTCCCGCTTCATACATGGCGCTAGCTCCTCGAAATCTGTAACGGGATGGAGCTGCAATACCAAATTCTGCCTAAGGATCAGAGGGGCGCCATTGCTAAAGGAAAAAAAAAAATGTTAAAAAAATTACAACTGCAGTTGCTTTATCTCCAAAAAAAAAAAAAAAAAAAAAAAAAAAAAAAATTTGCCCGACTCATTAAAATCCACTTTCCTCACATTTGTGCCTGTTTTTGCCAAAAAACACAGGATCCTCAACATAAGAGCCAGTCACTCAGTGCTATACCCTGGGATACTAGATTACAGCTGCCGTGTATCCCTCACCATATACAGATTCACTTACCCCCCCCATGTTTATGATGTAAACAACATACCTCACCCAGAACATCACCCCAAAATGGAAATATGGACAGTTGCTTACATCGCGAGTAGAATCTCCACCAGAAAAACGTTCTTACATTCAACACAATTCATTAATGTTTCTTGGCTAAATTAGCAACATTTTAAGAATATTTCAGTGCATTTATACAAGAAAAAGAGGATTTATTATCATCTTCCGTGAAAAGACGAGGACAGAAGGGGCCGAATTCAGTGCGCATAACAATAGAAGCCGTAAACTGGCTCGGGTTTTGAGGGACACCCTATGGGACCCCCACTGATCATGACGATTATCGTTAATTTTACTATTAGCGCCCAGCGTGAACTGCAGTGTGCACCCCATTTATTGCACTGCAGGAAAGCGAGGTGCTGCAATGTGCAGTAAAGACCTGGTGCTGCAGCACCCTTGAATCTCTAGATAGGTGGGGGTCCCAGAACATAAGAATACCCCAATAAAGGACTGCAAAGTAAGGACAACATACTGCAAATGGGGCCAGGTTTACATGATCGGGTTCTGGTGCAGCTCGTCTATCACCGCTGAGTTGTCATTGTGGTCTGCACACAGCAGCGGGTCCTGCTCCACTGGGATTTGCTTTGTGTGGGAAGTAACACCCCGGCTGCTGTGATTTGCTACAAAAGCCAAAACATATAAACCTATGTAAAATATAACAAGAAAGGCTGTTGTCCTTGTCTAACCCCTCTAGGCAAAAAAAAAAAAATAATAAATCTATCATCGATACTGCACATGACAAATTTGTGAAGGTTTACCAAGAACTCTTAAAAGGGTTATCCAAGAGGTTAAAAAACATGGCCGCTTATCTTCTATAGACAGCGCCACCCCTGACCATGGTTTGTGCTGGTATTGCAATTCAATTACAGAAATGTATGGAAATTCGTTGCAATACCACAAACTACCATGTGGTCAGATGTGGCGCTGTTTATGGAAAAAAAAGCAGCTATGTCATTTAACTTCCGGACAACCGAATGAAGAGAACCCATGATCCAGGCCAATGACCCCCCCATACACACAATGAAGTTTTGTTAGGACAGCACTTATTCCCTGCTACTGACTATTTGGGGGCAGCCTGCTCCTCTCACTGTTTACTACTCCCTGCAGAGGAAACGCTGCAAGGACAACCAGTTGTAGGCGCAGTTGGCCAGAGCAGTCAGTGATACTCCCTTAATATTGAAACGGACCTGGTACTAAGGACCTACAGGTGATCTGAGCAATGAAGCATAAACCAGCAAGGCGAGGGTTACTTCTTTCCCTTTAATAGGGCTACCATAAAACTCAATGAGGCCAGATTTGGGCAGCAACACATAGATAGGCGCCATTCATAAACTGCAGGTAGATCAGCCAAACCCAAATTTACTCTGGCCTTGAAAATTCCCCTTCTGCAATATCCCTAACCAGCGTCACAGGCGAATGGAGTTTTTACTGCTGTCAGACCCTCAAATAAAACAAAGTCATTTTCTCCTAATTAATAAAAGAATTGTAATATCCCTGATCACGCCCCTATGTGTTGCTCATGGTTGACCTGGGTGTTATATCAGACTAAGGACACAGTGCCAGGCATTGCATGTGATACATCAGTGCCGGGGAGGTGGAGGGGGGGCTTCATCTCCGGCTTCTCTCTTATTGCTCAGGAGAAGCACATGGCAGCCCACGCTTTGAGTAGGGCATGGAAGCAAAAATGGGAGAAAACAAAAATCAAGTCTTTACAAATCCACTGTATGCATATAAAAGGTGGCATCTCAAGTTTTGGTTACTCCTCCATACAGAGTTTGCAGGAATGGAAACCATGGATAAAATGCCACTGCCATCATGTATTCTTCAGAACCGTACGTCTGTGTAGATCGTTGCGTCCAAGCGTCGGGATTAAAGGGACGCAACTAGATTGTTTGTGGCGTTGGTACTGAAGCGCCCAGCTCCATTGATGCTGGTCCGCCCAAAAATCAACAAAAGCCCCTTTACAGATCTCCGACTAAAGCTCTTGCCTCCTTAATACTGCAGCCGCCATGATCCCGCCACGTCATGCTAGGAGTAGGTGACACTATACACTTCTAAACAACGTCAGACAAGAAGGTTCCTGTCCTATCACAGACTTGGGGGGGGACGTGGGACCATCACTTAAAGCTTCTTTCCATTTGATGCAACTCTAGAAGGTGCTTCTTCTAGATCCAGATCTGGGTACACATACTCAGGGTGTGGGTCCCCCTCCTCCTCCGAAATCTCACATAAAATTCAAAATCTTTATATATTATAATTATATATTAAAAAGAAACGGGGAGGAGGGGGCGGAGACATTTATTTTACCCCTCTGTTCACTTTCTCGGGTCTTCCAAAATTTCTTTTTCCAGAACCTCTTATTTATAAAATAAAACAAAGACTGAGAAAGAAAAAAAGAAAAGAAAATTGAAGTCCGTTCATAAAATTCATCAAGAGGAGACCAGGGAGACTATCCGTCCTCCACTGCCGCCTCCTCTCTTCAGTGCACTCGTGCCCAGTCTTATCTCTGCCCGTCCATGGCAGCCATGGCTTTTTGGGGGCCCCCTGCAGGCTGGGAGGTTGGAGGCCAGGCTGGTTGTGGATGGTGGTGGTGATGGTGGAGGTGTGTGGTTGGAGAGGCTGGGGGCAGCCATACGGGCTGTTGGCTGGGTGGTGAAGAGGCCCAGTATGGGTTGAAACTGCCCGGAGGAGAACAAGTGTTTGACGCTGCAGGACTGCTGCTGTTCTGCAAGCTCTCTGAGGTTCGAAGTTTAGAAAACATGGCTAAAGCATCCGGGAAGTTGGGCGGAGTGGCTGGCGTGTTACTTGGGGTGCACATCTGAAAAGACAAGAGGGTATAGAAATAGTTAATATACAAACTTCTGTCTTAAGTCAAAAGGGGCAAAGTGCAGAAGACGGGACTATAAGCAATGTAGTAAAGGATGATACAGGGAGTCCACGTTGTGGTCATGATTAAATTTTATTTTAGCAAGAAAAATGAAGTCAATTCCCATATGTGGTGCTAGAATAAAGTTTCTTGAGAATGGAGGATGCATTCACTCTGCCTATTTTCAATCTAACATTTCAGGACCTTCAGGTACATGTGTATTGAGAGCAGGAACAGATCTACAAAGATTTAGCGTTATAAGATCCAGAGTATGAAATTTGGTGGGTGGTTTGGGTAGCCATAGGCCCACGGGGTTACTGTCCAATTTGCCTACATTGTAATCCACTACTGGTGGCCCCTGAATCACGGACCATGCAATGTCCTTTTCATGGGCTGACCACAGTTTTGGGGGAAAAATGAGCGCGTGCAGGAAAGCGATATATAGCCCCATCCCCAGCAATGTGGTCAGTCTATGAAATGTTGAGGTCCGATTTTGATCAGGTTTGTGTGCAGGAAGCCCTAGGAGACAGTAAAAAGGAACAAAATTCGTAGTGAACACAGGAGAAGAGTTTTAAATCAAATTTGAAACAGAACGAAACCACGTCACATCATGTGACGGTACAAAGGTCCCTAATTACAAGGTGTAAACACAAGAGGGGGTGAGCGGCCCGTGTTATGGGTGCAGACATGGCGCACGCTCAAACATCCAGGACGTGTCCAGACCGTGCACATCCTGCAGGCCCTTCCCTATAAACACTCACTATTGCACAACACTGAAGAATCTGCAGAAAAACTAATCCCCCAGCAGCACAGAGCATTGCTGTAATGACCGAGGCCGCCGGCCTACACAAGACTTTCTCCATTTCCTGTCTGACTGTAATCGCACAGAACATGGAGCGTCCCCGGAGCAATGAACACCAGGAAATTATCACAAGGGGCGAAAAACAAGCATGTCGCTGCATTAGTCCTGTTTACTCACCATCTGCCTATTAATACAAGGGGGAAGGGCAGCTACACAACACCACAGCAAGGTGAAAGTACAGGTCACTGGATGTCATTACTGCATGGTAGCGCCTGAAGTTACTAAATAACCACAGGGAATCATTTAAAGGGACATGACTAACCCAGAAGTTATACATTTCTGCCTTCATGTAAACACTTTTCTCTATTGCGCCCCCCCCCCCCTAATACTATGACGCCATGTACAGAATAGTGGGACAGAGTGTGACATACATTTATATCCCCCGTCCTGCTCTCATGAGAAACATAACATTGTTAGAATTTGTATATTTTCGTTGCCATCAATCCCATGATGCATCAGCTCAGCTTCTAATAAACAGCTGGAGATAGGTAGATTTCTGTGCCTGCTGGGGGGACAGTGTTATAATCCATCTCACCATGTTCTTTTACTATAAGTACATGGACAGGAGGGGGAGCCGCCATCTTCTACACAGTAATTGTGTGACGGGAACCAGTCTTATAGTTTATGCCCCGTGCACTATGGGCTATAGACTGTGGGGCTCCAAGCATTTAGACATTTAACACCTATCCACAGCGGCTCGGTCTATGTGATATAGTTGCACCCTATGTGCTCGAGATCCAGCGGCATATCCACTGAGCACTCATCTCTCCAGCGGGAGCACCCGCTTTTCCACCTGCGCTCCAGCGGTCATAGCACCGGATCTCATCTCCATTTCCACTTATAACTTGCAATCCGTGCCCGATGAAGGTCTGAATTTATAAGACCAAAACGTTAAAATAGTAATTTTTGTTGGATTTCTATGTTTATTCTGGATTAAATAAATTCTCCTCAATTTCTGACCTACAAGGAGTGCCACGTTATCTTTTCTCTATGCACTGAGAAGAAGCTGGATCCCCTCAAAATAAGCCACTACACACTGTACAGAGCTGTTGGATTCCTGCTGCAGGATAGATCAGCAATTCTTTTTTCATCCCTTGTACAAAAGGCTATGCCTATGGTAAAAACGGACAGCTTTTGCTTCCACGCTCTTTAGTACCTTCCCTGATCAATCTCTGAAGGACTCTGGAAGGGGAAACCCTATGCCAAGAGCTGGATTTTTGCTCTCTGACCATTGTCTAGGTATCAGACACAGATCTTACACGACCAAAACATTTGGTGTATTCAATCTGCAGATGATAAGCCATCAGTCTCCAATAAGGGATTAGCCTTATCTACACCATAAAGATAGGCCAGGCATAAGAGAGTGGGCAAAGTGCATAGCCAGCTGTGCATGAACTAGAACTGTTTACATCACTGTTATTAACCTTCACTGGATTGACAGTAGTACAATGTATGCAATACGGATATCCGGGGACATACAGGGGCCTATAGGCACAATGGATTAGATACATATGATTTGGAAAGAGAACTATGGAGATATATCGCTGCCTGGGCACTCCCTAGTTACATTAAAGGGGCTGTACGGAGACAAACATTGCCCTTAATATGCTTCAATGTCATTACACCTAATGTAATTGTAAAGTCCTGCCCATATTAGAGCTTTAGAAATCATTTGCTAGCCCTGACCAAGGAAGGTTAACTCCTCACTCCCCTCAGTAACGACCAGGGGTCTTACCGCTTACTCCGGTCGTACTTGTGTGTATTGTCCCCTCTTCTGGGCTGTCATTTGTTCATAGGAGGACCATTTTAAGCACGTACACACAGCATTGAAATCATGCCTGGCGGCAGTGTGACGATATTTTCACACACCCGTCCTCACCAAGCGCCAGCTCCTAACACAAGCGTTTTTTTATGTCTGGTGACCTGGCGTCTGCTGGTCAGAATCCGCCAGGGGAAGGCATAGAAGTGTAGGATCCTGTGCCGTGTGCAGCAATTGGATGAATTACATAAGGGAGCTCTGTGGGAGAGGGGAATGATGGGACTTGAAGTCCCTTTGCAGCGTGGGGCGGCCATATTTATCCAAGACTTGTGGTTTAAATGGTAAAAAAAAACGCTGTATGTTTAATAGATGAGGAGAATGTGTCCCGCTCCCTCCCCCCCCCCCCCCCCCGACATATAGTGGCTGCACATCCCCTTTAAAAGGAACCTGTCCCCCATTAAAGGACATCTACCAATAGGATGAAAGACTGCGTGCAAATTAGCCTGAGGGCCTCCAGGCTCCATTAACACCTATGAAGCCTGGAGCCCCTCCGGCTCATTTGTATACAGTCCTTCATCCTGGTAGTAGATGCCCTTTAAACTAACAGCTTGGACAACCCCTTTAATAGGTTCTGTACACAAAGAGTCTGTATACACAGCTGTCCGTGTACGTAACCCTACAGTGAACACACTGTATGGGGCACTTGTGTGCAAACTAAAAATCTGCGTGCGACCTTCCACAGATCTTAACCCCTTGACTCCTGCTTTATTTTTTTTCTTTTTAAGCTAATATTTATTTTTTGTTTCATTTCCGGTACAAATAGTAAAAGTGAGAGTTCCACAAGTGTTATTTTAGAAGGCAGGGGACACAGGTAGAGGGATGTATGTTTGTGCAGCTGTCTCCCCTGCCCCGCTCGCTCTTTCCTGGAGGCCATTTTGTTGTGGTGGTTACACACGCGGCTCCTGCTGTGTTTACACGAGGTGTGGACCTCTTGGAAATCACACAGCCCGATGATGTGCGCTATGCATTCCTGCCTGCGGGGACAGCGCGCCCAGGCTCTCTAGTGTGGGCCGCTTTTAACCCTTCATGACCAAAAGCAGGAGGGTACTACTCACCATGTGCGGATGATGCTGCGCGCTGGGGATATTGGATTCTTGGAAAAAGGTGCTGAGAGCGGTCTAAAAACATGAAAGACAAGAAAAGAACACAAATATTAAACATGTATATAGCCTTATATACTGACAAGCTGTCCACTACAGAGGCCAGAACCCTATGTAGGGGTAGGACGACAGGTCAGTAAACATAACCTTGTGCGAGGCACATTCACCCAGATTTTCCTGACATCATCATTTACAGGAGAAACAGGAAGGGAGCGTTCACAAACACCTCAGTCATGGCCGCCTTCAGGGAAAAGGCCTCACACATACTAATTACAGAGGGGAAAAATAAAATAATAATAATTATATACATATACACACACACACACACACAGTGTGTGTGTGCACGTTTGTGGTGTGCATGTGACTATTGCTGCACACAGCGACGTTGCGGGAGGGTGCTGATCACAGGATAATCTGCTCTGGGCACAATAGCCAGGAATGCCAGGTATGTATAGACATATACACACCGTCCTGGGGGCTGGAGGGGGTGACATGACATGGAAATGGGAGCCCTTTGTCCCAATGTGGTTTCTCCAGGACCATAAAGCAGCTGCTGGGACGTGTGCACACATTGCACTGGATGTAAACAAACACAAAAGCCACCTCTGCCCTGTGCCACATAATGGCTCCTGATCCAATGGACACGTGGTACTGCATGGCGTTTGGTGAAAATAATATAGACAGTCCTTATTGTGCAACATATGCACAGCTACAGGGACCCAGGCAGGAAAGCCACCCGCCTCCTCCATGTAAACACTGGCCTGCAGACATGGGGAGCCCCCCCCCTATACCCCCAACACTACAACAGGCACAGCTCGTCCTGAATGTACAGGAAAACAAAGAAAACCCCAGCAGCTCAGCCATGCCCAGATATACATATGTGTGAGCGGAGGGTATATGTGCGGCAGAACGAGGCGGAGACACCACTGACAACAATAACAATGAGGGTTAACCCCTTCACCACCCCAGAGCCACACTGCGGAACTCACAATGAAGACATCAGCAGCCCTGGGAGTGTAATGTGTGCTACATACCATGTACTGATAAACCTGCCCTGTATACGCAATAAAAAGTCCATACACATTACATCGTGTTTATAAACAAACCGCATAAAGAATCGAAAAAAATCATAATCCTGCGGCATGGTGCACATCTACTGCTCCCAAATCACCGGGAAGGGGACGCAAAAATTGTCAAAAATATACAATGTTTACAGCAGGGCTATAAGTAGCAGAATGCCAGGAGGAAGACAAAACAAAGGGCATTGTTACTAATGTAATGTAATATCTGTGCGTTATAGATGTAACTATATACACACACACACACAAACAGGGATACTGACATGATATAAGCATGAATACAATATACTGTGATATCTGTGTAACATAGATGTAACTATATACACACACAGAGAACAGAGATACTGACATGATATAGCACGAATATGATATACCATGAGATCTGTGTAACATAGATGTAACTATATACATACACAAGGTGAAGGGATAAGGACGTGATATAGCACGAATACAATATACCATAATATCTGTGTAACAGATGTAACTATACACACACACACAGAACAGGGATACCGACATAATATAGGATGATTAGGATATACCGTAATATCTGTGTAACATGGATGTAACTATATACACACACAGAACAGGGATACTGACATAATATAGGATGATTAGGATATACCGTAATATCTGTGTAACATGGATGTAACTATATACACACACAGAACAGGGATACTGACATAATATAGGATGATTAGGATATACCGTAATATCTGTGTAACATGGATGTAACTATATACACACACAGAACAGGGATACTGACATGATATAGCATGAATACAATATACTGTGATATCTGTGTAACAGATGTAACTATATATACACACACACAGAACAGAGATAATGACATAATATAGGATGATTAGGATATACCGTAATATCTGTGTAACATGGATGTAACTATATACACACACAGAACAGGGATACTGACATGATATAGCATGAATACAATATACTGTGATATCTGTGTAATATAGATGTAACTATATATACACACACACACACACACACACACGGTGAAGGGATACGGACATGATATAGCATGAATACGATATACCGTAATATCTGTGGAAAATAGGTGTAACTATATCGACACACAAGGCAGAGGTATAAGGATGTGAAGATGATATATACTGTAGTAATATTTGTGCATTATAGGAACACTCTTACACAACAGGAACGGCTTCTATATCCATCACTAACGTGATCAACCCTGATATATGTTACAGATGCACAATAAACACACACATAAATAGGGATGGACACACAATCACAGACAGATATACAATATATTGATACTGTCTTCTACATAGGGAGCCAATTTTGTAATACAAATAAATCTAAAACAAAAATATATTACATTTATTTAACCATCTCTACATCTCTTTACATACACACGTCAGTCTTCTCTATCCACGCACAAAGGAAAGGGTTACAGTAACACAAATATGAAAAGACCAAAATATCTGTGCCCTATATCCTCTTCATACAGACATTTCGGCACATACTGTACTTTCTTACTGTACATTCTCCATCTTAAAACCGACTCACATGACAAAAGAAATATTTTGCAGGGTTGTGTATAGGTGAAAGTTGCACGTCTCCAGGCGCCATAGAAGACTAACGCCCCAGTGTGTTGCTATGTTTAGTCCTGTTCTGCACCCTTTGAAGACTCGCTAGTTCGCCCACATAATGTTACGTGTGCAGCCATTCATTTTGGTGTCCCTTTTCCACCATTTTTTTAATGTATATTGTGCTTTTCATGCATTTGTTTCATTTCAGCAAAACATAAATATACAAACAAAATCATCAATAGAAAATAATGAGTTCTAAATAATAAATACTAAACATTCATTATAAATAAATGTAAAAAATAATATGCAAATAATGACTGTAAATTAGCATTTTTTTTTTCCAAATCTATTTATTTTGGTCCAGCTAATTGTGCAAAGTGCCATAATTGTACCCCCCCCCCCTTCCTCCCATAAACTACCCCCATGACAGTTGTCCCGCAGGGTTATATTCTGGGCACAGCCTCCTGCAAGACTATATGACAGATACAATTACTGTGTTTATAAATAGATGCAGTGGTCACATGGCCTTTCTGCTAACCCCCACCCCCTCTTTAGGATTTTTGGTGAAGGGTCATTAAGCAAAAATACCAACCTAACCAGTTTGACACCCAAACAAGCTTCTGCATACACAATGGGCACATAGAGAGCATGGAAGCCATATGATGTGTATATTCCCATAGAGCCATCATCTATCACACTGATATGTATCAACGGGGTTAATACACAGGTTTCTCTCCAGCATACCCAGATACAGGCACATAGAAGGGTACATAAAATACTCCTCTGTCCATACCACCGACTACACGTCTCCTATAAACAAGGCAGAAGCACGAGGTCTGGGAGCACAATATAGCCATATATCACAGGACGCCACATCCGCTCTGCCGGATAGTAATAGCCATTGTTTGATAGGGTTGGTCTATAGGATTAGATTAAAAGGAAGTATTTAACTACAGGCTGGAGAGCTATATATAGAAGAGCCCATTACCAGGCGAAGAATGATGTGCCTGTCCTCCTAGCAGGGCTCTTTCCCCCCCCACTACAAGCGTCTGCTTACATGGGAATCAGTGATACAGTATAGTAGGAAAGCACATGGGAGGCAATGCCCTAACATATTATAGACTGAAAGCTCTTGCGAGTGAGTCCCTCATTCCTACTGTTATTGCTCTGTAATGTCTTATTTTCTATGTAGATGCATCCCATGACCTGTAAAGGGCTGCAAAATACAATGCCGCTAAATAAATAATAATTACTACTACTATCTGCATTTGTTATTGGAAGCGCAGAATGAGTAATGTACTATTGTACTAATGTACTATTTACTACTATGCAGAGTACAGACATCTGTAACAGTGGCCTGTACTCTGCAAATGGACTTACACAGAACAGTGGTCATATATGCACACTACAGACCCACTAGATGGGGAGGGGCCCAGGGTCCTCATTTTGCTCATCAGTAGTCAGATAAATTGTATTATTAGGATTAATCTTATTAAAGTAACCGCCTTTAGCTGCGGTAGACCCCACACATCTCACCAATATCAATCTTTCCTACACCCAAGCAAATCAGGAAAGGCAAGGAATCTATTAACACAACTGGAATTGGAAAAACATGGCCGCTTTTGAATTAAACCACATCGCCACTCCAATCTGCAAGTGGCCAGTGGTACTGCAGTTATGTGAAATCCACAACCTATGGACAGGTAAGGCGCCGTTTTAAAAAGTCAGCCATGTTTTCCTAATCCTTGACCACGCCATCCCTCCTGCTTGTTTTTCTTCGGGATCGCTTCATTATTTGTCTATTCAGATTAAATATTGGAAAAATAAATCAGCCACTGAATAGAAATCTAAGGAAAAGGCGCAAATTACCCTGCAACAAGACGGCAGAAGTGTAATAGGCACCTATTCACACCTTACACTCATATACACACGGCCAGTTAGTGCTGATGTAAGCGGCAGGGCAGGCCATACCCTCATACATTGCGCCTGCATGCAACTTTCACTTGAAGACGGAAAAAATGTCTCATACACTGCAGATCTGAGGTCATGTGATTAGTACTGTGTTTTGGGGGGTAATTATGGTCAAATATAAGAATAGGCATAAGTAGGGATCCGTATGAAGGAGAATAGGCCATAATGTATACATAGTATAGAAAGAGATGCATATAAATAGAAGTAGTCATTAGCAACCGTCTGCACAGTGCGGCGTGTTGTGTGTATACACTGGGTGTGTGTATAAACATGGTGGTGTCTCACCTCAAACTGCCAGTGCGCCGCCTGCAGCAGCTGCTTGGCCTGGTCCGCCGCGCAGCCCGCCGTCAGCACAAACTGGTTAATCATGACCTGGTGTCGTAATTCCTCCATGTTTACAGACATTCCGGGCCCCGCTCCGCTCTCCCCGCCCGGCAGCCTCGTTATGTCCTCAACCACAGGACCCGGCGCGTCACCCACCGGAAGGCGGGGCATGGCGTTTCACCGCGTCCGCTAATTGGAAGCCACAGCTGCCAGTCTACATCGCTTCACTCCGTAACTCGGCCGCCTATTGGCTAAGTCAGCTTGTTTTGGCTGTCCCCGCCCGTTGATTGGTGGATTCCACTTCACCAGTGTTGTACTCGCCCTACTTGATGTTTTGGATCGCGCTGATTGGCCGGCTTCTAGTGTTGACGAGCGCAGAGACAGTCATGCCTTGCATTGATTGGTCCGCTGGGACTGAGCAGACCGGGTCGCTGCTGATTGGTCCTCGCTGTAGAGTTTGAACACAAGGCTGCGAGGTCTCGGCTTAGCTGATTGGACGGCGAGTGCCCGTATGTGACAACAGGGAAATGTGGCCAAGTTCATTGAGGACTTTGTGAGGCTGAGTGTGTGCAAACACTGAGGCCTGTGCTCACTGCGTACACTCCAGACGTGTCCTTACAGCCCGTCTACATCCAGTATTTACTATGAATATATAATAAAAGACATAAACAGAATAATCCTTAGTATAATATGTGATGTAACACAATTTCCCCTAAAAAATTCTTAAAACTTGTCAGATGACATCTGATTTACACCTCATGAGCCACTTTGTACATCTGGCGGTTAAAGTTGCCTGCAGGCGCTGCTGATATACAATTTATTATTATTTTTGTAATATTTTGATGTCAAGATTGCAGCAAATGATGATGGTAGGTATAGTGTACGGCTGGGATGGCGCCTGCATCATCACTGCCATGTGCCGGGGGTGTAACACCACTTAAAGGGGCTTAAAAAATAGGGCAATTGTACAATAAATTAACTTGATGGCGCGTTCACACATTGCGTTTTGGTTGCGTTTCCATTGCGTTTGAAACGCATATACAACAGCTGATGTGAGGTAATTTGCCTAATTACATTACTGTTTATGTTTGTAAACGCAATGTTAACGCATGCGTTAACAAAACGCATGTCTTAACGCATGCGTTAACATCGCGTTTACGATGCGTTTTGTAAACGGAAGCGTTAACATTGATGTAATTAGGCAAATCACCTCTCCTCAGCTGTTGTATATGCGTTTCAAACGCAATGAAAACGCAGGTCAAAACGCAACGTGTGAACGCGCCCTAAGGAATACTCAACCCTGTTTCCTGCCGGACCAGATTCTTCCCATGTCTCTATCCCATCCAGACTGGAAATAGAGCAAGAACAGCGACATAGTTACATCATTGTCTTTGCCCATGGGACCTATGAGCAGTCACTTATCCTTACTGGTTCAGCACTGGCTGGTAACATGGCATCGGATTTGGATGAGTACAGTATCACCTTTTTTTTTTTACGAATGCCATGGACGCCAAGGGTTTTCAGGTTAGCACAAAAACACACCTGTACCTGAGAATCAGCCATGTGGTGTGCCTCCTGTTTCTAGAACGAGTGACACACCTGCACTGAATGCAATACTCCTTAACGGATCAGTGTCCTTGGCGGTCAATCTTACTGATCCGTTAAAAACATACGAGCATGTCCTACTCAGAACCTTTTTTTCATAGATCGCTTTATGACTATGGCTTCTACGGATCTCTGCAAAACCAGATGCCAGACTAAGTAAGGGTGATGCCACACATGGCGTTTTAAATCCGTTTTGCTTAAAAACAGGCCGAAAATGGATTCAAAACGCCATGTGTGGCATCACCCTAAGGCCCCTTCCACACTAGCGTTGCGTTTCACGTCAGGGTGCAATGCGTGAAAAACTGACGTTTTTGGCTGCGTTTTTGTTCCATTTTTCCTTGGAGTAATTAGCGTTTTTGCGTTTTTCACGCGCGTGTTGTTAGCATTTTTTTTGCGTTTTCGGCGCATTTTTCACGCGCGAGTCAATGGGAGAATCGAGCATTTTTCAAAGGGACCATGGTTTGGGATTAAAATGGGTTATTTAATTGAAAAATAATGTCTTCTGATAAGTTGCAAACATCTGCGATCTATTCTTCACTGTTCCCCGTGTATATTATCTCCCGACAAGTTAGCAGATGTGAAGAACAGTGAAGAATAGAATAAAAACAGTGAACACAGTGAACACAGTGACCACAGGATCATTTAAGTGAAAAACACAGTGCAGAACACAGTGCAGAATAGATTACAGATGTTCGGCACATCTGCTTACTTGTCGGGAGATACGCGCGGAACGGTGCGCCCAAAATAGCATGTGAAGAACAATATATATGTGTGTGAAGAACAAATTGCAGATGTTTAAATACATCTGCAATGTGTTCTTCACACATATATATTGTTCTTCACATGCTATTTTGGGCGCACCGTTCCGCGCGTATCTCCCGACAAGTAAGCAGATGTGCCGAACATCTGTAATCTATTCTGCACTGTGTTCTGCACTGTGTTTTTCTCTTAAATGATCCTGTGTTCACTGTGTTCACTGTTTTTATTCTATTCTTCACTGTTCTTCATTGTGTTTTTTTAATTAAATGATCGTTCGCGAGCAGGGGAAATACTGTTATTCTGGTCACCTAGCAACCCTTATGTTTAAAACGCATTGCACTTGCAATGTTCGCGAGTGCAATGCGTTTTTGATACGTCCCCATAGACTTGAATGGGGCGTGAAAAACGCGCGTGAAACGCAAAAATAGAGCATGCTGCGATTTTGACGCGCGTGCAAACGAACGCAAGCACGCGCGTGAAAAACAACGCTAATGAAGAAAGAGCCATTGAATACAATGGGACAGAGTGCAATGCAAGTTCTGCGCGTCAAATGCACGCGCAGAACTCGCGCGTGAAAAACGCCAGTGGAGAAGGGGCTTAAGGCTTCTTACCCACCAGAGAGTGGTCATTGAAAATCGCTCTGGGCGCTGAAGGCATCTCCCGACCCGAACCTCTGATCAACTGGAATGAACTGACACACTGGGTCTGATTTACTAACCCGTCCGCTGGAGTTCACCCAAAGTGCATTGTCCGACGATAATGCACTGTGCCGTGATTTACTAAGATCGTGCGCCCGATATCCTGCATGTGTCGCTTCCCCGCTCAGGTCCATTGGAGTTCGCCATCTTTTAAGTGGTGCATGTCGTGGGCTTGCGACACAATTTGAATGTTAAATCCCTCACTCAGTCCGAATCAGTCGGATCGTCTGACGGCACGCTTTCTAATTTGTGTCACATGGAAGCCACCGCAGCTGCGCCAAAAAAAGCATGGCCTGCGGCACAATCCCAGGGCAGACACCTGTTAAATACCTGTCCAAACCGTGTAATCCCCGAAAATGGCGAACAGCCCAACGAAAGTGCGATCCGCGACCCTTGGTAAATGAGCCCTCATTTACAACCAGAGGTTCTGGTAAGTGCATGAAACGATTTTCACTGATGGCACTCACATGTGGGCAAGAGGCCTTAGTTTGTTTTTAACAGGTTCTTTAGACGATGAACGATCTGTGACAATACAGTTGAGTAGAAAATTCTAACTGTTTTACATTTTATACTGCACTCGCTCCTGGGCAAGAGGTCTAATGCAGATCGGTTATGAAAACGGATTGGGATTCAGGGCGGCACGGTGGCTGAGTGGGTAGCACTTCTGCCTTGCAGCACTGGAGTCTTGGGTTCAAGTCCCACCCAGGTAAACATCTGCAAAGAGTTTGTATGTTCTCTCTGTGTTTGCGTGGGTTTCCTCCAGGTACTCCAGTGTCCTCCCACACTCCATAAAAACATACAGGTAGGTTGTTTAGATTGTGAGCCCCATTGGGGACAGGGACCTATTTGTCATGCTTTGTACAGCGCTGTGTAATCTGTAGGTGCTATATAAATTAAGAATTATTATTATTGCTCCATTCTAATTATGTCGGTTCTGCCACCTTATTGGACTGTACCTCAGTGGTGACCCTCTGCTTCTATCTCTGCATCCAACCACTGACTGTAGTAGGTCGTACACCAACTAATGGGTGTGTAAGGTACATCGGATTTATCAGCCAGCATTTGGCATGAAGTCCCTTGTTCCCAACAAAACAGCAGCGCTGAAATGTAATCATGAATATACTGTATATTACTATAATGCACAGTCCATTCCCTGGCCCAGTGAGATGAGATGGCAAAAAAAATACAGCCTGGAGAAAGCTTGAAGTGGTTCAGTCAGTGTTTCCTTTATTTTTGCTAGTAAAAATAGTCCAGTCAGCAGGGCATTTTTTGTCAACAGGAAAGAAAGCAGAATTCCTCTCAGGAGTCAGTGTGAACAAAGCCTAAAGGGGTTTTCTGGCTTCAAAGCAAAACCTCTTTTAGAGAAGGGGAAATGGTATCTATATTTTACATATTCCAGTTGCAGATCTATATTCATTACATAGTGGAGTTTGTTGAAAATAATAAAAACATGATCAATGAAAATCAAAAATAAATAAATAAATAAAACTCAAAATCAAAGTGGAAATTCAAATTTCAAGCTTGTCCAATTTGAGGGGAAATGCTATAAGACAAGGAAATGAGGCTCAGTATTGTGTGTGGCCTCCCCGTGCCTGTATGACCTCCCTACAATGCCTCAGCATGCTCCTGATGAAGTTGTGGATGGTCTTCTGAGGGATCTCCTCCCAGACCAGGACTCAAGTATCCGCCAACTCCTGGACAGTCTGTGGTGGAACGTGGCACTGGTGGATGAAACAAGACATTTTGTTACAGATGTGATCGATTCGATTCAGGTCTGTGTAATTGGAAGGCAAGTTCATAGTCTTCATCATGCAGGAACTGCTGACACTCTACAGCCAGATGTGGTCTAGCATTGTCATGTTTCAGAAGGAACCCAGGGCCCAGACACCGTCACTTCTGTCACATGTGCTCAGTGTGAACCTGCTCTCATCCGTGGAGAGCACTAGGCGCCAATGTGGAATATGTCAATCTTGGTGTTCTCTGGCAAATGCCAATTGCCGTACACATTACCAACTTGTGGATGTCAGGCCCTCATACCACCCTCAAGGAGTACAGTTCTGCTCCTCCTGCTCCAACTTTCACAAACAGTAGCGATCCTGCTGCTGGGATATTGGTACGTGACGCAGCCCTAGATCCTATGAACTGTTAACATGCCGGAGGCCGCTGGGAAAGTAACTAGTACCCTGTTGCTTACAATGCCAAAGGTATATACTGGGAAGCCTAGAGTTGGCTGGCCTTGAAATTGTGATGAAGTTGGCCCACTTAATCATTGCAATGTATCTTACATGTGTTGTTTTGCATGTTTAGTCTCACATTTGTAACTTTTTGGTGTGCAACTTTTTAGTCCCAAATCGTAGTTTACGATGTTCAGTTTTGGGACATGTTAGGTGCAAGAATGGGACAATTTCAGATCCCAAAAGTCTCACAAGTTGAAAAAACATCTGGGCTACAAAAATAAATACCACAACTGCAGTAAATCCTGGAGGCAGCTAACTTTGGTTGGCTGCTTGATTCTGCACCTAAAAAGTCTCAAACTGCGAAAACTCTCACAAAAAGTTGCACATAAAAAAGAAAGCAATAGGAGTCATATGTGTCCCCCTTCAGACTCCCATAATGTGGTAGAGGATAAGTTAACTATCTTAGAGAAAAAAATGAGAGACTTAAAGGATAGATCAAGGCAAAATAATATCCATATTAGAGGCATTCCGTAATCTGTCCCGGACTCAGGGTTAGAAGAATACACAAAAAAGCTTCTTTCCTGTTCTTTTGGTTATCCCGGCATTGAGGAGTTGGATACGACTATAGATCGTATTCATAGAATCCTGAGGCCTAAATGGGCTAAACCGGAAGCCCCACAAGATACCCTGTTACGGTTGCATTTTTTTAAAAACAAAAAAATGCAGATGTCTCTCTCTCTCTCTCTCTCTATATATATATATATATATATATACAGTGATACCTCTTTGAGCAGATTTCTATACTGGAGATAATGGGAGGAGAAATTGGTCACTTAAAAAATACAGTCTTTCAGGGATGGAGTCTTCTTAAAGGGGGGGGGGTCTTTTGGAGGACTTGCACTGTAGATATCTCTCATCTCCAGGAGCACAACCCTCATTCTGTCTATGCTTCCAGTAGCAGGATTGGTGACATTCCGCAGTGACTTCATCATTCCTGCTCCAAGTTATCCCCTCCGCTCCATCTGGGACCTGGGGCCGTGTCACTATAAATTAACAGATATTTTTTCTTAAGCTTTTGAAGGCCCATAAATCCTCATGAGGTTTTTCCAGTGTACCTAGAAAACCCCTTTAAACTTTCAGTCACTATGGAAAATCCTTGAACTAACATTCTAGTTTTTCTGTTTTGTTTGTAAAATACTCATTTATTTTAATACTCTTCTCTCATATCTCTAATATCTCTAATATCCAGGATTATAAAATATTAAATAATAATAACATAATGCAACATCTTGCCTCTATAGAACTAAAACATGGTATCACTCATGTGATCTGCAGACATCATGTTACAGGACTGGTATTTTGTAAATTACAGGGTATTTCCTATCCACAGGGTGAATTAACAGAGACCTGTCACCACTCCTGATATGTCTGTGTTTTACTAAATAATTATATTTCCTATCAAAATTTCTTCCTCTTTTAATCTTCTGGAAAGTAATGACACGTGTACATATACTAATATCTCCTATTAATATTTAAATATATTAAATAAAAAAAAAACACATTTTGGTTATTATTAGACTGCTTTAACAGAAGTGTCTCAGATTTGGCAGCTCTGATTGGATAGTATAAGTAGTGACATCACAAACGGTAAACACCCAGTTGTCAATCAATTAATACATTTCTTGTCAGGTTAACAGAGGAGCGGTCAGGAATGGATTATAATATGGGCGCTTTGGGTGTTAGCCAAAGGTTTCTGCCTAGTTTGATACTGCCTTAAAGAGAGGGGCCTCCATAACCTAAAATCCTCATACAAGTGTGTCGGCTTTCAACATACATGAATACAAGAGCTTTTCAGGACCACTGCAGGTGGACAGAAGTGACCCCCTCCTTTTTCAAGAAGCTTATGTAATGGCCCGCTGGACGGGTCCCTTACGAACCTTATACACTTCTACTGTCCATAAGATGTAGGTGAAGTACAACCATCTAGATCCTATATCCTAAGTGGTTACTATATGAAGTTGTCTTTAAAAATATATACATTGCCTTTAAACCCTTAAGGACCAGGCCCTTTTTCGTTTTTGCATTTTTATTTTTCACTCCCCACCTTCAAAAATCGATAACTTTTTTATTTTTCCATGTACACAGCTGTGTGATGTCTTATTTTCTGCATAACAAATTGCACTTCATAGTGATGGTATTAAATATTCCATGCCGTGTACTGGGAAGCAGGAAGAAAAAATTCTAAATGCAGTGAAAATGATGAAAAAAAATTTGTATAGGTTTTATAATGTTTTCATACATTTACAAAAATTAAAACCTCCTGTACAGTAAATAAATTCTTCATTTTACAGTGTTCTGGCGCTAATAACTTTTTCATACTTTAGTGTACAGAGCTGTGGTTGGTGTCATTTTTTGCAACTTCTGATGACGTTTTCAACGCTTTTATTTTTAGGACTGTGCGACCTTTTGATCACTTTTTATAGAATTTTTTCTATTTTTCAAAATGGCTAAAAAATGCAATTTGCAAATTTGGACGCTATTTTCCGCTACGGGTTTAAACGCAGTGAAAAAACGGTTATTATATTTTGATAGATCGGGCATTTTTGGACGCGGCGATACCTAATGTGTTTAGGATTTTTACTGTTTATTTATATTTATATCAGTTCTAGGGAAAGGGGGGTGATTTGAATTTTTATGTTTTTTTAATATAATTTTTTTTTTTTTTACTTTTTTTATTTATTTTTCTACTATTTTTCAGACTCCCTAGGGTACTTTAACCCTAGGTTGTCTGATTGATCCTACCATACACTGCCATACTACAGTATGGCAGTATATGGGGATTTTGTATACCATCTATTACAATGTGCAGATCGCACATTGTAATAGATAGCCTCGATCATGACAGCCTCGGATCTTTGTGTGATCCGAGGCTGTCATGACAACGGATCGCCGCTCCCCGGTGACGTCACAGGGAGCGACGATCGGAGCCAAGATGGCGACGTCCATGCACCGCCAGCTCTTTAATGCCGCCGCCAGCTTTGCCGGCGGCGTTCAAAGGGTTAACACCCGCGATCGGTGCAAGCTCCGATCGCGGGTGTTAGCGACGGGCGTTTGCTTCATTATGAAGCAAATGCCCGGTGAGTATGGAGAGGGCTCAGCCCGTGAGCCCTCTTCATACTCCCCCATGCGCAGCAAGACGTAAGGGTACGTCTTATTGCGCTATGGGGTTAATCATGTATTAATTCCTTAGTAGGTACACCATCTACTGGTTGCAGAGTGTAATGCCAAATGTGAATCCAACACCTGTCACAAGGCCCCTGGGTGGAACCCTGGAGACTCTGCCCCCAGGTGAAGCTTATATCCATCTCCCTGTGGCTGGAAAGTACCAGATTATAGTGATGGAAAGTCCAGCTCTTCTTAATGAGTTGGATCATTAGGCTCTGCTCACTAAGAAGAGCTCTTCTTAAAAATGTAATAGGGAACCTCAGGCCAGCCAGTCACCCCACTCCACACCACTTTTAACTCAATTTTATTGGGTTAAAGGTGGTCTGGTGAGCCGTTTAGGGGCGGGGTTTAGTGTGCCATCAACTCATTGAAAGGAGCCGACTCCCATCGTTCACACGAATGAGCCGACTCTTTGTGCCAGCTCATTCGCATACGAACCATCTCTGCCAGATTTAAGAGGAGACCTTCCTGCGATAAGATTAGAAGCAGATGGGTCCTTGCTACAACACATGGCCTGCAGATAACACGCCTCCTGCAGCTCTAACCTAACCTAACCTCTCCAGCCCAAAGCTACTGAACCTGGGCTGTGAGCATCCTTTGCCAGACATTATCCAACTAGCTTGGACCTGGACAGATTGGATTGTTACCTTGGCCTGTTGCCTTTGCTGTATTTGTGTTCTGGAACAAAAGAATATTGAGTTGATGTTCTACATCTCTTGTCTACGTGTGAACCCTGGCTGCCACTAAGAACAAGAGCCTCCCCTGTAACATCTATCCGGGGTTTCTGCCTGGCGTGAATTATGTCACTTCCGTGTGGACCAAGCGATTGTGACCATGTTAGGTCAGGCCAGTGGGGAATACAGAGCAATTATGTGGTCAATTTAAATGTGCTCCAGAATTGTTAGAATATGGGAAATACTAGTATCCCACTGTAAAGGTTCCATCTGTTGAAAGTTTTATGAATCGTTAATAACTTTAATATTGTATCTTTAGTGAAACATATTCCTGCATATTCTCAGTCACCCTTGTCTTTGGTATTCTTCACTACCAGTAAGATTATGCTGCATTGTTGTGTTTTGAGCACAGGACCGGTCCCTGCGCCGTTCATGAAAACTTCGGTCACCCTACAGAAAACCATGAGAACACGTCCTTTGTGTGGGAGGGTGAGTCACTTCCTCTCTCATTGTTTAAATGGTGGAATGTTTGCAGAGCTGCCAGCGTGTGAGTATAATGTGTGCAGGAAACAGCTTGTCACTGGGCAACTACTACATTACTTGCTTCAAGAGCTAACAGTTAAAGTTTCCTCTAAAGGGGAATTCTGAATTATTGAAGAAATGCAACTGAAACTGTGAAAAAAACTTTTAAGGTTTTTACTACACATAATTGTTTATGTTTGGTATCACTTTAAACTGGTGCAACTGGAAGAAAAAATTTAATGTGCACTAATCTGCCCTTTGTAAACGTCTACTTTTCATTAAAAAAATGTTTTAATAAAATAAATCAACGTGGGTCCTGTTTTTTTCTATAGCTTCCCATAATGAGTACAAGAATGGGGCAATGATTCATGTTAAGACTACACACATTTTCCTGTTTTTCTAATAAAGCAACTTTTGCAACTTTTAGATAGTGTTTTATTTTAGTATGTTTTATATTATATATAGTAAAATGAAAGTGCAAATAAATTTGTTTTACATATTTGCTGAGTAGCACTAACTTCCACAAAAATACTTAATGTTTTCTTTTTTTCACAATACATAAAGTATTCTTCTGTCCACAGAGTTTGGCTTAGATGTTAAGTTTAAGCCATTAAGTTTCCTCTGCGTTTTGTGTGTGACCTGTGGCTAAGGTTGCTTCTGTATTGGGACTGATTGAGTCACACCCGGTACCTCTGCAGCTTCCTTAAGTGATGGACGGCCGATCCAGTCAGCTGTGGGGGACAGCATTCAAGAACTCCTTTATATACCTGCTCATTTCATTATACCTTCCTGGTGTACTAGTCTTTTCATACCATTTCTCGACTTCAGCTTGCTAATCTGTGTATCCGACCTCAGCTACATTTATCTGACAATTCTCTCAATTTATGATACTCTGCCTCTGCCTGAATTTGACCCGGTTCTGTCTGACTTTGCTTGTACACCTGTTATCTGTTTGTCCCTCTGTGTCTTGTATCCCCCAGTGTCATTCCGCTTTCTCCATCATAGCCTGTGTTTGGTTATTGGCTTGACGTATTTCTTGTCCTTGTGTGAACAATGGTGTATCTCTGACCTCCTGTTACCTGTCCTCTCCACCGTCCAGCAGTTGCTCGGACAAAGTAATTTTTGCTTTCACCTTGTAGAGTCCTGCAGGGTATGTTTGCAGGTTTCTGCTACTGGGGTTGCCCTGTTGTATCTGTTTATCTGCTGTAGGCAGTGTAGGCAGTTTTCCACCACTTACTAATAGCTTGTGCAAAGTGGTTGTGGTTGTGCTGTTTGCTAGATTTTGGAAGCAGGTGAAGTATCACAGAGGATAGATGTAGTCAGTGATGGACTGGCCCACCAGAGGATTAACTGGCGGGCTCAAGTCCTTACCCAATATTGGACCCCAGAGGTGAAGCAGAAGACAACTGAACTTGAGGACTACTAGGGTCTATTTCCTAGTGGTGAGGGAGGACCACGGAAACACAGTCCAACAATGGATGCAGGATTTATATTTCTTCCTATGACTAGAAAATAACATCACTTTATGGTCATTGGGGGGTCCTATCTCAGAGGGACTGATTGATCCCATTTCAATATGTTTTGTGGTTTAAAAATTATCAACGCAAAAAGTTGCAACAACTGGGAACGTTCCTCATAATAATATCAGAGATGTATTTTTCTCTTTTGTTTCTGAAATAAAAGGTTGTCCTGGGACTTTTGATTCAACCTGTAGGATCATTGTGATCCTGGATACCAGATGGTGACAGCTTGTGGGTCTAAATCCCTTTAATGTGTCAAGATTTCGAGTCACTGACTTTTCTAAAAGGGGTCCTGACATGTATTATTATGGTGATCATTTATGGAGGGTCCTAGAAAGCATATTAGATCCTTTATGAATGAACCTCATAACTGTGGCACAGCTTATGTTCTGTGTCCCGGGAACAAGCAGAGTGCAGGGATGAAACAAAAAATGAATGTAGAAGCCAAGGTCAGAACAAGCCGCAGTCCAAGCAGATAGACGTCCCGGAATAACTGGCGGAGGTCAATGATAGTTACCATGGAAAGGCCAGAGCAGCCAGAAAGGGATGGAAAACAAACCTCTGATAACTACAAAAGTGACATTTCGAGAAAATCTGGAAAGGGTGTGGGGTTGCGGGATCATAACAGTATAGCCAGCAGACATAGGATGTTATCCATCCACATGGTCTGACAGTTCCTACCTATTTTTAAGCTTGAAGACCCCTTTAAAGTTGCCATTCCTACCTATGACCCCTGCTTCTGCTGTACAGCTTTCATGAGGCTTCGGACCTATCATAAACCTGACTCAGCATCCAATCTTTCCCCTGGGTGGGGTATATTATTCTGATCTGACCTTTGTTGCTGGTATACACTCTCAGTTAAAGGCCATCTGTATGTTTTCATTGTTCCCCTGGCTCTCAGACCTTGGCCCAGTAGCTGTACTTTCCTCTGTCTGTATTCTGGATGAATCTGCTTTGGTCTGGCTGGATCCTGGCTCATCTTCTGGTACAGCTCTTGTTTATGTCTGTTGTTTATGTACTTCTGTGCTTTTATGTTCTTCACTTGTATATCTACCATCCAAATCCATCATGATAAACCAGAGGCACTTAGATCCAGGCACCACCATGACTGTGGTAATCTTCTTTTTAAGTTATGCTAATGGGCCAGAAATGCTTTTGGGGGGGGGGGGGGGGGGGGAGTTGTTACCATAGCCCCTCCGTGTTCCAGCTTCAGAGGTTGTTACACTGTGCAGGAGTGGTGGCTGTTGTATTCTTGCAGCAGCTAGGTATTTAAAGTGAACCTGTCACCACATTTATTTCTAATATAGGTTCAAGTCCCAGGGTCAACATCTGCAAAGAGTTTGTATGTTCTCTCCGTGTTTGCGTGCGTTTCCTCCGGGTCCTCCGGTTCCCTCCCACACTCCGAAACATACGGGTAGGTTGATTAGATTGTGAGCCCCATTGGGGACAGGGACTGATCTGGCAAGCTCTGTGCAGTGCTGTGTAATCTGTATGCGCTATATAAATAAAGAATAATTATGTAGTTAGCGGCAGGTTCCCATAGAGCCCTATTAACTAACTGACACCCTTCCTTTATCTAAAAATTGCAATCCCTCAATTGCGGCGGCAATTCATAATGCAATTCATGCAGTTTGATGGCGACAACTCCGGATGCAAGTGCTGGTGCATTATCGTGGTGAAACAGCACCTTCTTTTTCGCCAAATGCGGACGTGTCTCCTTCAATTTTGCTCCAAACACTGCTTGGAAGTTAACAGCCGCATCTGCTTGTTGTCCACCATGAGGAATCGCGGCACCCATCATGCCATTTTTTCATCGCCGCCTTATCATGTAAAATATTAATTACCATTCTGGTCGTCACACCTACGGCCTCAACTACTTTTCGCACTTTCGTTCGTCGATCAGCGAGTATCATCTCGTGGACTTTTTAAATTATTTCCTCGGTAACCATGTCTGCCGGGCGTCCTGGTCGCTCCTCATCAAAAAACGGATGTTCGCCCACGTTTAAATTCGTTGAACCAATATCGAACTGTGGTCTTAGATGGCGAAGTGTCCCCATAAACAGCATCCAACTTTGCTTTTATCTCCTCACATTTTTCCCTTCCAAAAACAAAAAGCAAATTACCGTACGATACTGCTCTTTTTCCATCTTAGCGAAAATCACGAAACACGTCTTACTCAAATGGCTGCCAAATCCAAACTAACCTATCCATCAGTCTGCAATTTGTTTGATAGATGGCAGCACCCGATGATAACACCAACTTCCATCAAGAAAGCCCTCTGTCGTCAAACACGGGTACTTATTGAACCCCCGGACAGTACGATTTTCTTTGTTCTTTCTTTATGGACACTGTACAGTAACACTATACGTATATACTTGGCCTGTATATACCTTATGGATAACAGTACAACTTCCCTTGTTCAGTATATAGAGACACTGCACAGTGCAACTTCCCTTTGTATACAGAGACACCTCACAATATACCTTCCCTTGGTCTGTAAATAGAGACACTGCACAATACAAATTGTCTTCTTCTCTATATAGAGACATTGCACGGTACAACCTCCCTTGTTCTGTATATAGAGACACTGCACAGTACAACTTCCCTTGTTCTGTATATAAGGGAAATGCACATTATAACTTCCCTTAGTCTGTACATAGAGACACTGCTCAGTACAACTTCCCTTTGCATATAGAGACACCACACAGTACAACTTCCCTTGTTCTGTATATAGGGATACTGCACAGTACAACTTCCCTTGTTCTGTATATAAGGGAAATGCACATTATAACTTCCCTTAGTCTGTACATAGAGACACTGCTCAGTACAACTTCCACTTTTCACTATAAAAGGACAATGTGCAGTACAACTTCTCTAGTTCTGTATATAGAGACATTGCACAGTACAAATTGTCTTGTTTTGTATATGAAGACACTGCACAGTACAACTTCTTTTGTTCTGTATATAGAGACACTGAAGTGTACAACTTCCCTTGTTATGTGTATAAGGACAATGTAAAGTACAACTCCCCTTGTTTTTATATGAAGACACTGCACAGTGCAACTTCTCTTGTTCTGTATATAGAAACACTGAAGAGTACAACTTCCCTTGCTCTGTGTATGAGGACAATGCACAGTACAACTTCCCTTGTTCTGTATATGAAGACACTGCACAGTACAACTTCCCTTGTTCTGTATATAGAGACACTGCACATTATAAACTTCCCTTGTTGTGAATATAAGGACAATACACATTATAACTTTTTGTGTTCTGTATATAGAGACACTGCACAGTACAACTTCCCTTCTTCTGTGTTTATAAGGACAATACACATTATAACTCCCCGTGTTGTGTATATACAGACACTGCACAGTACAACTTCCCCATGTCTGTGGTCGGCCAGTGGCTGCAGTCCTACATGAGTAGTGAGCGGTTGTAGCAGAAGATGGACCTCTGCCAGAACCTCATCATGTGTGACGTGCACTTCAGATTCTGCATTGCAGCAATGTACACAGTATAATAACCCCGGCTCTGTGGCACATTGCTAATGGGATGATATTTTCAGAATCTATAACTGGATACACTCCTGCCAGCAGGCTGCAAGCTGCGCCACTTCTTCTATAGCAAACCATGGCAGACGTATGGAGAGTATTGTCACTGATTGCCATAAAGAGATGGACTGACCTAAAGACAATACTGTCTTAACACAGATTTGTGTTCCCATTCCAGCACATAAATGTTATTGTTTGTATTATAAAAAGTTATACAATTTTCCAATATACTTTTTGCATAAATTCTTCACCGTTTTCTAGATCTCTGCTTGCTGTCATTCTATAGCCCCTTCTATGGCCAGAAATCGTGGGGAAACCCGTTGAAAGTTCGCGGATCCTTAGTAAATGAGCCCCATTATCACCATGTGAAAAAACGCCTAGAAATTGCATTGAAAACACGCGTGAAAAACTGAGACACTGAACAAACTGACAGAAAACTGATTGAACTCTTATGCAAAATGTCAGTGTCACTGACCAAACGCTGATCGCACCCTGATCAAACTCTGACGTGATCTGCAACGCAAGTGTGGAAGGGGCCTAATACTCTCTGCTTGCTGTCATTCTATAGGAAGCTTTATTGTTAACTTCCAATGGATAGAAATCTGTCCATGGTCTGTGATGGACATGCAGGTTCATGGCTCGTTACGATTATAGAGAGTAATCAGAGCTGCGTGATTATAACGGCTCGTGCACCCATGTGTCCATCACAGACCAAGGACAGCAAGCAGAGATCTAGAAAACCCTGAAGAGTTGATACAGAAAGTATATTGGAAAATTGTATAATTTTTCCTTACACATATCATATCAATTATTTGCTGAAAGTGGACAACCCCTTTAAATCTGATGCATTATTTAGGAAACTGTAAGAAAAAAAAGCAAAACACATTATGAAGGATGAATTTTTTCAATGGAATTTACCTGCAGTTTGGGTCTTACAAAGCAGGAGACAATTTGTTATTGGGTAAGCATACCTTTATGTATGTTATTAGTAGCAGCAGAACTGTGAAAAGTGAAGTAATAATCCAGCTCTGCAGTTTTTTGAAAGGATGTTAGCAGGTATTTCAGCCTGAAGTGCTTTCTGCTCTCTGCACTGTGCTGCTCCAAAGGAGGAGGGGCTAGGGAGGAGGAGCTTACCAGGATTTTCAACACCCCTGACAATGCAGTGTTGCCAAATCAAAATCTCCCTCCATATAATAGTGTTTCTTTAGGTCTGATCAACCTAGGGAGACCTCAAGTGTTTGGAAATGGTAATGCAGCTGATAAAAATCTGCCTGAGGAGGAAGCCGTAATTGTGTGACCAATGAGATGTACTTCCGTTATTACAATGTAAAGAGAGTGCTGGTTGTTGATGTTGCTGCTGTTGCTGCAGGTTCTGAATAAATAAAATCTAGGTTGAACGCTTGACATCCTCTGCTTCCCATTCACCACCACTAGGGAACCCTACATATAAATGGGGGTTGCACAAGGGAGAAACATTCTACATTTTCAGCCTTTGCCTCCTTTTCTTGTGCTTCCACCTGCAAGAGATTTGCCAGGCCGGGGATGAGACCTCTGTTCCATGGTACCCAGCACCGTGACCGCAGACCAACGCTAGGCTGCACTCAGCCAGCCACTCAGGTACCTAGGGATCCAGCTGCCCCCAAGCCAGAAAAAAGCTTGGCCCCAGTGAGGGATGTTGCACTTACAGCAGCCACTCAGAGCAGAGGGGAGGGGCTTTAGAACATTTCATTCCAAAGAGAAGAAAGCTCTTCAGGCTTAAAGCCCCGCACAGAGCACTTGCAGGAGCTGCAAACCTGGACTATAACTTGCTGCTGCACGCACAGAAAGATATGGTTACACAGAGCTCCAGGGCCTATTATGAGCACTATCTGCAGTTTATTATGGTCAAAGCTGATGACAGATTCCCTTATAAGGAAGGGAAGCCGTTGTGGGGTCTGGTACCACTGGATCCACATGACTTTGCATAATAAGATTAAAACATGTGAGTGTGAATGACAGATCATGCACTGGGCAGATTTCATGGTCTGCAAACTATGTAGAGGACGGGACTCCAAGCATCATAGTGAAACAGGATACAAGGAGTCCCTGCTTTCCCCTAACCAGCAGCTCCATACTGTAATCATGTAAAGTTGTAATAGTGATGGAAAATGTTAATGTTCTCATAAAGAAGTAATGAAAAGAAAAAAGAAAACCTGGTAAATCACGTTGTCAGGAAGACCAAAACCATCAGTTAAGGATCCGTTAAGCCATTCTTTAACCCCTTAACGCAATAAGACATACATATACGTCTCAGCGATCACCCGGGCTCAGAGCCTGCTGTTTAACCTTATAGATGCCATGGTTGTGGTGACCGTGGCGTATATGGAGCACTACTGTATACTGTGAAGGCTGTAAAAAGTTGAAAAAAAACATGGAAAAATTATGATATTTTCACATCCAACCTCATAAAAAAAAAAAGATTAAAAAGTGATCAAAAAGTAACATTAACTAAAATAAAAATGGTTTCCTTCTTGGAACATGGCGATGCAAAAACAAACAAATTTCTCAATAAATGAGTTCCATTTTCTGCAAAAAGCTACATAGATGGGGTATCTCTATAATCGTGGAGACCCATAGAATAAAGATGACATATTATTTTTATGGCATGGTGAGTGGCCAACAAAAATAGCTAAAAACCTTAAGAATTAATAAATTTTTTTTATCCCGCACCAAGAAATATTTAAAGAGGACCTGTCATGCCTCTAGGAGCACTTGCTTAAAGAGGACCTGTCACCCATAAAAAAGTCCTAGGAGCTGCTACTAAAGTAAGCAGCTCCGATGCAGCAGTGTTACACTGCTAGCATTATCGGTACCCTCCAATAAAGCAGCAGACACTGCCGCGATGTACCATCGGAAATCCGGACCGCTTTAAGCGCCCAATCCATAGCTCGGTGGTGACTACCTGGCTTCATACGGCAGTCACCGCCTCCTAGTTCCGCCCCCTCATGAATATGGCGGACCACACTCAAAGTGGCCTATAGTAATGCGCGGCAATACTGATAAAGCTAGCAGCAATCTCAGATGTTTAACCCTTTAGGTGCTGCAGTCAAACATGACCGTAGTGCCTATAGGGCTTCTAGACATGTCCCTGCCACTGTTTTCGGGGGAACATCTGATCGATTCTATGGAGGCCAGAGCTGCCTTCAGCAGCAGAAGACAGATCCTGTCAGGGACAGCATCAGTCATTGCGTCATTTGCATACTGTAATACACCACCATACATCAGTATTGCAGTGTATTAGTTTGAACAAGCGATCAAATGATCAAGTGCCAGAGTGGGACAGTAAAAAAAATGTAAAAGAAGTGATAAAAATGTACAATTTTTTTTTTACAAATAAAAGAATAAAAAAAAAAAATGATAAAAGTTCCCTAAATGCCGGAGGCTAGCCGGGTTTCATTGCGCGGTTGCAATGGTCTCCAGACGGCTGCGCAAGGAAGGTGTTACTGCACAAGCGCAAGACCACCAGTTAACTGTCCCCATTGTTAAATAATGATGCAATTAGGTCGGCCATATTATCATTGAATCAATGTAATGTTTTATTTAGGCCGGTGACACACATGGCGTTTTTGCTACATTATTTTTATAGCGTTTTTTGCATCTTTGTAAAACGCATCAGTTTAGCATATTGGCTTTTTCAATGGGTTTTTGGATAAAGTGCCTTAAATTTGCGTTTTCTCCCTTGTGCTTTTTTCTTTGTCTGCGTTTTTGAGATGCGGATTACATTTTAAAACGCTTGCGATTACATGTACAGCAGAGAGAAGATCACTGCACGTTTTACAAATTCCAAGAGACACAGATGTATTCAATTACAGCACAGTATATAAATATTAGGTAGAACGGAGTTAACCATATTAGTGTGTCTCTCTAAAACCATTCATATTTCTCCAATTTTAATTGCCTGCGTGGGAGTCCGTGTGGGACACTGTCTGACACCTACCTGCAAAGACTCAGGGCGTGTTTTCATGTTGCGTCTTTATTGTGTTTGAAACGCTTTACAACAACTGATGAGAGGTGATTTGCCTAATTATATTACTGTTCACGTTTGTTAACGCAATGTCAACACACGTTAACAAAACGCATGCGTTAATGCGTTGTTAACCGCTCCACAGCTGTTGTAATGCGTTTCAAACACAATGGGGCAGATTTACTTACCCAGCCCATTCGCGATCCAGCGGCGCGTTCTCTGCACAGGATTCGGGTCCGGACGGGATCTATGAAGGTAGTTCCTCTGCCGTCCACCAGGTGGCGCTGCTGCGCTGAAAATCATCTCTACGCGCCGGAATGCACCACCTCGGACCAGGTGAAGGTAAGCGCTTCCCGACACTTTTTTGGTTTTTAAATGCGGCGGTTTTTCTGAATACGTCGGGTTTTCGTTCGGCCACGCCCCTCGATTTCCGTCGCGCGCAAGCCGGCGCCGATGCGCCACAATCCGATCCCTTGCGCCAAAATCCCGGGGCAATTCAGGTACAATCGGCGCAAATCGGAAATATTCGGGTAACACGTCGGGAAAACGTGAATCGGGCCCTTAGTAAATGACCCCCAATGAAAACGCAGGTCAGAACGCAACGTGTGAACGCGCCCTCAATCTTGATGATTTTACCCTTAATATGCCCCATTAAATTTCATCCTCAGCATACGAGTCGGTAGACATAAGGAAAGGGAGCCCTGTACCCCTGATGACCCTTCCTACAAGGGGTGCAGAACAATTGTCCTGGTAGAAACCCTGCACATATTTTATAGTTTCTGCTGTCAATACATAAGTGGAGTCACTAAATGGCTCTATTAAAAAAAACTCAACAAATGAAAAAAAAAAATCATAGAACAGATAAAAATGCCTTTCAGGAAGGGGTTAATGATGGTGGCTACAAATGTATAACACACAGATGTGCATTGACCTTGAAATATCACGGCCTGCCACTAGATGGCGCAGGTTTGCTGTCTTTCCTCATGACCTTTCCGCATTGGTCTCCTTGGGCTCCTCCCACAAATATCAGTCCCTCCCCCCTGACTGGGACTTTTAAACACGTGGTTCCCGTCTGAGGAAACATGGTTGTCATGGGGATGGTAACTCCGCCTCCTTCATCATCAATGGCAGAGTTCGCTGAGGGGGAGGGGTCTCAGCGCTGGAGTGACGTCACTGCTGTGTGCTGCAGCTGCTGCAGGGACCGGTGCCGGGAGCCGGAGCGGGACAGGTGAGCGGAGACGGGCGGGGCAGCACCGGGGGTCAAGGGGGCTCCTGCACCATCCTATGGGGGGCATCTGCTGCTATATATATCACCTGCATCCACCAGTGCGCGCAAGGACTACAACTCCCAGCATACCTGGCCGGAGCTGTCATATATACTCCAATAGGGAGACAACTCCTATCATGCCCTGGTGCCTGGCCGGAGCTGTCACACATTACTAGCCCTGCATGTCACTAGCAAATCTGTTTTGAGACTACAACTCCCATCATGCCCTGGCGCCTGGCCGGAGCTGTCACACAACACTAGCCCTGCATGTCACTAGCAAATCTGCTTTAAGACTACAACTCCCATCATGCCCTGACAGCCCACAGCATTGCTCAGCTAGAGATGTCACCGGTTGGTGCTTAGGTGTGACCTCTAACCTCTAGGCTCTACCACTAGCCAGGCCGTAGCTGTTGGTAATACATTGCAGCACCACTACAACTACAACTCCCAGTATGCCCTGAAAGACTACAGCATGTCCTAGTGCAAGGCTCTAGCTATTGCAAAACTACAATTCCCAGCATGTCCTGGCTTCCCCCAAAATGTTCTGGTGCCGGTCAGACCCATAACTAGCTTTGTACGCAGTAGAAGCTGTTGGGGAAAGTGTAGACTACCACTCCCAGCATGGCCTGTTGTAGTACCTAGCTAGCGCTGTCACACGCTGGTAGCTTTACATGTGACCTCTAGGGTCTGCATTAAACAGGATTCTAGTTTTTGGAAAACTAAAACTCCCTGCGATCCCTGACAACCCTCAGTGTGTTTCTGGTGCTGTCAAAATCTGCCGCGTAATTCTTTGCCACCTCTTGCAATGATTGACATGGTGCTTGGTCAAGTGTCAGGCAGGAATAGCCGGACTCTAACTCCCAGCATCTTCTAGTGCCCAGCTATGGCTGTCACTGGTCTGTAATAATAACCTTTATATAGCGCCATCCTATTCTGTAGAGCTTTACAAATCGCGTACAAACAGTCATAGGGAAGAATAGGAGTGAGGGCCCTGCTCACAAGAGCTTACAGTCTATGAGGATGAAGGGTTGACACAAGAGCTTACAGTCTATGAGGATGAGGGGGTGACACAAGAGCTTACAGTCGATGAGGGGGTGACACAAGAGCTTACAGTCTATGAGGATGAGGTGGTGACACAAGAGCTTACAGTCTATGAGGATGACGGGGGTGACACAAGAGCTTACAGTCTATGAGAATCAGGGGGTGACAAAAGAGCTTGCAGTCTATGAGGATGAAGGGAGACACAAGAGCTTACAGTCTATGAGGATGACGGGGATGACACAAGAGCTTACAGTCTATGAGGATGAGGTGGTGACACAAGAGCTTACAGTCTATGAGGATGACGGGGGTGACACAAGAGCTTACAGTCTATGAGGACGAGGTGGTGACACAAGAGCTTACAGTCTATGAGGATGAAGGGAGACACAAGAGCTTACAGTCTATGAGGATGACGGGGATGACACAAGAGCTTACAGTCTATGAGGATGAAGGGAGACATAACAGCTTGCAGTCTATGAGGATGAGCGGGTGGCACAAGAGCTTGCAGTCTATGAGGATGAGCGGGTGGCACAAGAGCTTGCAGTCTATGAGGATGAGGGGTGACACAAGAGCTTGCAGTCTATGAGGATGAGGGGGGTGACACAAGAGCTTACAGTCTATGAGAATCAGGGGGTGACAAAAGAGCTTGCAGTCTATGAGGATGAGGGAGGTGACACAAGAGCTTACAGTCTATGAGAATCAGGGGGTGACAAAAGAGCTTGCAGTCTATGAGGATGACATTAAGAGGTATAAGATCTTACAGTTATGAGTCAGTAGCTTTGCATGTGACCTGCAACCTGCAAAAATTAGAAATCCCAGCATGCCCTAACATCCTGGGAATTCTAGTTTCTTCACATGTGCAGGTCCGCTGATTTCAGAGCCCATAGTGATGGATTTTAAAGGGGTCAGCTATAAGCTGGCGTTGGCCAGGCAGATCCTTACCAGGTTACATGTACCATCCATTACACAGTGGTTGGCAGCGGCCGAGTTGCTCCGGGAGGCTCATGTTCCACTATAAGATGGTGTCTGTTCTCCTGTGACTGTCACATTGTCTCTTTACCTTTAGTGAAATGGCAAATCAGTAATCGGAACCGCCGCGTTCCCGCTCATCCCCGGGAGGATGGGTGCACTCACCAGCCGGCAGCACGCAGGAGTAGAAGAGGTGGATATGCCGTCTAATTCAGTCTACAGATACCCACCCAAGTCCGGTGAGTAGCCAAGCTCAAGCCCCCAATAAAAGATCTTTTTCTGACATAGGCCCTTAAAAAATACGACCCTTGAACTCTTCCTTTACTAATTGCCCCTTAAAGATGGTATCTATGATTGCTGACAATGTGTTTCATGATCCTTAAAGGGATATTTCAATCTGGGATATCCACAGGGTATGTAATTATCTGGGACTCGCATATATTTTAAGAACATTATAGATGTCTTGCAACTGCAGTGAGAAAGGTGGTGGTCACACGTGCACCTCTCATTATTCACTTGGCTATTTTCGGTAGCCCCGCAGGAGTTGCAGCTGAGAGCCGTGCATGCTCAGCCGCCTCTTCTCCTGTTCTCATGATGGGAATAAATGTTTAATAATTTAAATGGATTGTCCAGGATTAGGAAATTATTGTCCAGGAGGGGCAGTAAACAACAGAAGGGCATATACTTGCCTCTCTTCTCCAGCTCCAGTCCAGCACCTGTGTCACTTGTCACCCCTTGGGCTCAGTTTGGCCCATGACAGCTGTTGTCTTTATTGGGCTGCTGGGGTCATAGGGTAACACAGACTGAAATGGAAGTGTGGCAAGATGCAAGTATAAAGAAAATCCACCAGTAGATTTGACCAGACAGTGAGGCCATTGTCCCGGGAGAGCTGTGTAATCATACCTTTATATCTGTTGTTAGTAGCAGCAGGACAGTAAAGAAGTGCATATATATTCCAGGATTGTAGCTGGACATGGCGAACAGGGGGTGTGTCGTCAGACTACTGTGTTCTTAGAGCTCTGCGTTCACAGCCCCTCCTCTCTAGTGTAATATCTAACCAAAAGCCGGATTTTGCTCAGAACAGAGGGGGCGAGGTGTTGATGTTAGATCTCACCTAGTCCAGCCACAATTATGGAAAATAAATGTATTTTTTCACAGTCCTTCTGCTACTTACTATATTCCGAAAGGTATGGTTACACATCTCTCCAGGGCCAATACCTAACACATACAGTGCAGGATGATGGGTGGCCGATAGCATCTGCAGTCAGTGTTGGGGAAAAGTGTCATCTAATCCATTTGTAAGTTTACAGGAGAGTATAGGGGTTGAGTAAGGAGTCTATGAGAGGGGGAGAAGGAAAGAGCCAGATACAAGGATAAAGAGTCCTTTTCTCTAGTAATTTTTTTTACAAGATTTATTATATCTTTGAATTCTGAATGAAGTTTCACATATTACGTCTATTTAGCCTTGTTCAGTAGAATCTTTTATACCTATAGATTACAAGGGAGTTTGTTTCCTTTAATGGGTACTATGTAATGCTTCATTTTTCCTTTTAGGTGGCTACGGGGGAAATTTAAGAATGTTCACAGATTATAATTGGTTGCTGTGGGTACCAGCAGAACCCCACATTGTTATCCGGGACCCCTTTAATAAAAATATAGTCGCTTTCAAAGTAAAGTGTGTTTAAATTCACAACCCCTAATTTAAGGGTATATTCAGATGATGCCGTTGTATCATGGTTGTGCTTTCATATCTTCGGTGGCTGGGGTGGATTGTAACCTTGGTTGTGGGGGTGGGAGTTTAATTTTGAATGATTTGTGGCAATGATTGTCAATCCCTTTAAGAAGTTGCTATAGCAGCAATGTAAAGGCCTGTAATAGATCTGGTTTGTGATCAATGTGTCAGCAGAAAGTGTGACTCTTGGAGAATTGCTATACGTAGGATTTCTTTATGCTTGTGATGATGGAGCGCTGGAGTCCTGGGTTCGAGTCCCACCCAGGTCCACATCTGCAAAGAGTTTGTATGTTCTCTCCATGTTTGTGTGGGTTTCCTGTGGGTCCTCCGGTTTCCTCCCACACTCCAAAACATTCTGGTAGGTTGATTTGATTGTGAGCCCCATTGGGGACAGGAACCGATCTGGCAAGTTCTGTGCAGCGCTGCGTAATCTGTGTGCGCTATATAAATAAAGAATTATTATTATTATTACGGAGAGTAGATGGAGATGCGCATGGAGAGGAGTTATCTCAGGACATATGGATAATATGGGCTCCTACAGGTCACATAGGAACCATATTCGATCCTATAGCTATACTTTATGCATGAGGCTTGTCATAGCTCTGTGTTTTGGAAGCTCACGCTTTGGGGGGGTCCATGAGGTGGTGTTTATACGTGACACGTGTAGTAGGGCTTTATAAGATCAGACAATAGCCTGGTGGAAGGGGCCGCTCGGGGCACAGGGAGCAGCGTGCATGTCTGCATCCAGCGTGACTGCATTAACTTGCTGCATCAGCCCTGCAGAGCCTCGTACAGGGGCAGTGTCTGGAGAGCAAGCAATGTCATTCTCCATTGTCAGTCAGCGCCTTTACGTTCCACTAATGATGTTCGCCAGCACATGGGGGGGATATTTTTTGTCCTGTTTGTGGTGGGCGCATTGTAATTTATACTGTGCAGTTATCTGCACAATTCCTATCTACATATAGTATATAATGCAGACACTGCGTCTATAGGGTCAGGATGCAAAGAGACGGAGTAGGGAAAAGGTCATGTGTATGACCTTTGGAAAATGTAGTCCCGATATCAATCATCTTGGGGATAACTTGCTGCGCCTCACAGTTTTCTTTTTCGTGTGCTACAGATAAATCTTCATCTTAATTCTTCTTAAGAGTCTTTTACGAGGGGGATGCGCAAGGCAATAATTACAACTTTGGATGCGTGTTCCAGATCTTGACACTATATGATATACGGTGTTCCCCTATGTCCATACATTTACTGATAATGGGTGGTCTGCACCTGTTCATTAGTGTTTTTAAAGAATGAATGGAGTGTTGGTACAAATTCTCACTTGGGGGATCATGTAGTTCCCCCTTCTTATGATGTGCAAAGAGTTTGTATATTCTCTCCGTGTTTTCATGGGTTTTCTCCAGTTTTCCTCCCACACTCCAAAAACATACTGGTTGGTTGATTAGATTGGGGCCCCATTGGGGACAGGAACCAATTTGGCATGCTTTGTGTAGCACTACATAATCTGTTTGTGCTATATAAATAAAGGAATTATTATGATTATTATTATAATTTCCAGCCCATATTTTCGGTATCACTTGCGGTCCCACCAGTTTGACCTGAAGCGATCACACACTTATCCGCGACCCTATATGACACTAGGGATACGTGTCTATAGACTGTGTAAGCTCTTGTGAGCAGGGCCCTCACTCCTATTATCATCTGGCCATATTATTACTCTGTCTTATTTTGTGTGCATCTGTACAGCTATATGGAATATGATGCCGCTATGCAGAGGTTTATTCTTGGCAGTGTAACCACTTTTACTGACCTATCTTTATTGCTGCTACCTAATGAATGAAGCTTTTTACCTACAGCTCCATCCCCTGTATGAAACAACTGATTTTTAGGAGGTCATAGTATAAAAATCTCTAAAGCTGGAGAACCCCTTTAATAGTTCTGGGCTGGAAAAAGTCACAAAAAATGTTTTTTTTTTGTTGTTACCCATTGCACCCAATCCCAGCTTCATTTTTAACAAATTGAAAAGTAAAAAAAAAAAATGATGTCTTTTTATAGGCAGTGTTCATACATCTGCTTCTTTTGAGAGAGATTTACAATAACATCCAACCATGGCTCCGCTTTCATTTTATATTTGGATTTTGAAAAATGAAAGTTTTGGACACTTTTTTTGAGAAAAAAAAGGTGGCACAATCACCGCAGTGTGTGAACCGAGCGTAAAATATCTTCCACTTTTACCTGAACATTGTCGTTTCTCCACCTCCTCCAGGCCTCATCCTTCAGTGCACCTCTACCTCTGCTGCTAAATAATGCAGGTGATTCAGAAAGCTGTCTACATGAATAATATATGGTGTAGCGGAAGTTTTAGCGTTTAATTTTAGTGTTAAATTGTTTCGTGCAACTGATTAACCCCTTGCCCTCCGTGCGTTGATGTAGTAGTTGGCAGGGCGGAGTTGCCGTCCATGTTGTGATGGTGTGAGGCGCTGGTCATTGATATTGGTGTGTTCTGCCTGGTTTGCACACGGGTTTGGGAGAAATAGGTCATACAATGAATTATGCTTAATATATTCCAGAGGTTAGACGCCTGACAGGCCTTCCAGTATGGATTATTCATAAGATTCCTGTCAGACCTTCAGTTTCTACAATGGCTGCTCGCCTTAATGACTTTCAGCTGCACACACTTTAATTGTGGCCCGATATTTCACGGTGGACTTTTTATGGTCTTCGAATTTTGTGAAGAGTCATTTCTCCGACTTTTATTCCCCTATTAAGAAATTCCTCTCTGACATTGTATGTTCGTATGTGCGTCCATCACGTCTAGCGGCATATGTTCGACTAGGAATAATACATCACCCAACACCTCCGCTGTCCGACAAGGTCTGTGTTGTAATCCCTTCTTAAAGTGTTAATCCCCCTAAAATAAAACGCCAATAACATATGTCCTTGACTTGTCCTTTTCTCACAGGCTGAAATTAAAAACTTTCCCTGGTTGTTTCCTATTGTAATTTTGGGTTCATTGGGTGACAACCAATTTGGTCATTATTTTAGCTGACTATAGCTCCCAATACATACAGTTGAAACCGTAGTTTACATACACTGTATAAAAAAACATGAATTAATTCCCATTTTAGGTCCATTAGGATTTGCCAGAATAATGAGAGTGTATTTTGTAAGGTATTACTATGGCTTTTATGGCAAAGTCAAAAGTTTACATGCACTAAGTTTACTATGCCTGTAAACAATTTGGGACAGTCCATATGATGATGTCATGTCTTCTGGCAACATCTGAAACGCCTGTGGATGGATGTATTTAAAGACTCCCTTGAAACGCAAAAAAAATGTGTTGAAAAATCTCACCTCGGCTTATACACAAGTCAATAAAAAATTTGGCGCGGCTCCTCTTCTGTCTTCTCAGCAATGGTCCGTTCCCCGCGGCTCCTCTTCTGTCTGCTGTAACAGCCGGCAGAGACGCGGCCTTGCACTCTGCCGGCCGGTGCATACTATGACGTCATCACCGGCCATATCATAGTGTGCGCCAGCATCTGCCGGCTGTTACAGCAGACAGAAGAGGAGTCGCCCTGAACATCGGGTCCAACCAATTTAATTAATTTATTTTTTCTTAAGTGCTGGGCTGGCTGTATACTAAAGCGGGCTGGCTGTATACTGGGTGGGGGCTGTGACCAATGCATTTCCCACTCTCTTCAAGTATATTAGAGGTAATAATTGTTTGTAAATTTATACATTTTAAATTTTTCAATTAGTACGTACAGTGAAAAAATGTGGTAAATTGTCTGGTCCTTGAAGGGTTTTTCCATCCAAAATGTATTCTATCATATAGGCCAGTGATGGTGAATCTTTTAGAGACCTAGTTCCCAAACTGTCACAGGATTCAATTATATCGGCTTCCTTAGGACACAAATACAGTATTCACGAGGGGGGCGGGATTAGGGAAGTTGACTGCTGCCTGAAGTTTGGCAGTCGCCGGTGGCTTATGGAGTGAATGGGGCAGTCTGGGGAAGAGGCAGCACCTCGGACCACCCCCTCATGAATATGCCGGACCACTTACAGCGCGGTCCGACTTTTTTTTATTGTACAGCGCGGCATTGTTTGCTAGCGTCATTGAAGGTTGCTGATAACGCTATCAGTGTAACACTGCTGTGCCTGTTGTAGAACTAGGAGATGCTCATCATTCTATACTTTAGCAAGCAGCTCCTAGTGGCGTTTTTTCAAGTGACAGTTCCTCTTTAACCGGTTCGCGACCGCCCGCCGTGTATTCACGGCGGCGGTCGCGCTGCGCTGCATGGAGAGGGCTCACGGGCTGAGCGCTCTCCATAGCCGGTAAGTCTTTGCAGCAAAGGCTTACCGGTAACACCCGATCGCGGGTGTTTTCACAGCGTGGGCTGCCGGCAAAGCTGCCGGCAGCCTCAAACAGATAGCGGCGCATGGGCGCCGCCATCTTACCTGGGATCGCCGCTTCCCGTGACGTCATCGGGGGGCGGCGATCCGTCTCCATGGTAGCCTCGGGTCTTCCGAAGACCCGAGGCTATTTTGTTTTAACCCCTTCATTACAATGTGCTGATAGCACATTGTAATGAATGAGGAAGAAAATCCCCATATACTGCCATACTGTAGTATAGCAGTATATGATAGGATCGATCAGACAACCTAGGGTTAAAGTACCCTAGGGAGTCTGAAAAATAGTATAAATAAAAATAAAAAAAAGTTTAAAAAAAAAAAAAATTATAATAAAAAAACCTAAAATTTCAAATCACCCCCCTTTCCCTAGAACTGACATAAATATAAATAAACAGTAAAAATCATAAACACATCAGGTATCGACGCGTCCGAAAATGCCCGATCTATCAAAATATGATAACGGTTTTTCAATGCGTTTAACCCCGTAACGGAAAATAGCGCCCAAAGTCGAAAATGGCACTTTTTTGCCATTTTGAAAAATCTAAAAAAATCTATAAAAAGTGATCAAAAGGTCGTACAGTCCTAAAAATGATATCATTGAAAATATTATCAAATTTCGCAAAAAATTACACCACCCACAGCTCCGTACACCAAAGTATAAAAAAGTTATTAGCGCCAGACGTTGGCAAAATCAAAAAAATTATTTTTTTACAGGAGGTTTTAATTTTTGTAAATGTATGAAAACATTATAAAACCTATACAAATTTGGTATCCCCTTAATCGTACCGACCCAAAGAATAAAGTAGACATGTCATTTGGGGCGCTCAATGAAAGACGTAATATCCAAGCCCACAAGAAAATGGCGCAAATGCGTTTTTTCACCATTTTCATTGCATTTGGAATTTTTTTTCCCGCTTCCGAGTACATGGCATGGAATATTTAATACCATCATTATGAAGTGCAATTTGTTACGCAGAAAACAAGCCGGCACACAGCTCTTTACGTGTAAAAATAAAAAAGTTATAGATTTTTGAAGGTGGGGAGTGAAAAATGGACATGAAAAAACAGGAAAGGGCCCGGTCCTTAACCGGTTAATATCAAAAAGATGAGACAAAATCTTTAATGGAAACATTTATAATAAAACTTCACAACAGATTGGCGGTAGATTAGGTTACACCGGTATTTACCACCGGTCCCTGCTGGACTGTAAGTATGTACTATATGTCTATAATGCCCTTTAATGCAGCTTTACAATTCATTACTCTCCAAACCACCTAATCCCATAGATTGTAAGCTTTTATGCTGCAGAAGGCAAGGTGGAGGATTTGTATCTGACTGATGTGTACATCTTTCCATATCCAGGGAGTTACTTTGCCAGCCATTTTATCATGGGCGGTGAGAAGTTTGAGTCCAGCCACCCTGAAGGTTATCTTTTCGGTGAGAACAGTGACCTGAACTTCCTGGGAAGTCGCCCAGTCACGGTATGTACACTGAACGCTGCTGGCTCTGTAATCACATTGGTCTCCTAATCCTACTAGAAAGCTGTGTTATTACATGCCATATGGAGGAGATGCATTTAAGGCAGCCATATTTAACAGTACATGTGTAATTGTGTCTTATTATAAGCTAACAGAGCATCTTTGTGCGCCTCCTCCTCCCTGCGCCTGCCTATGTGTTGGGGGCACACCAGGATACCCCCGCCTCCCCTTATGCGGGGACGGATCACAGTGCTTACACGTGTATGGATAATCCAGCACACATTCTGTGTTAACCCTCACCGCTACGTGCCCGCAGCATTTTAGTTGTGGCTAACATCTTACCTTCCAGGTTTCTCAATTACTACATCACAGTGTGTGTATATATGTAGCTGTATATACTTGTATGTATGAATTGGATCTCTTGCACTACTTCTAAAACATTAATGCCATTTAAATCTCTTTGTAGACTGTTCTCTTGAGTCTATAATCCGTTATACAAAACTCTCTCGAATTTTGAGCGGTCAAAGAAACCCAAGCTCAAAACAATGTTACATGCAGAAATTCTAACTTTCTTTCTTCTGGGGTTCAGGTCCCCAAAACGGGTAACTACCTTGTACTACTGATACCTATGTGCCTATTTAGCTCCTAGTTCACTTTAAAGATTTTACAGTATAGACCACTGTCTTATGTATACCGCGGAAATCATCAGTCCTACTGCCATATGCTGGACCCCCCAGGGGCTGTGAGGTAAGTAGTGGCTATAGATCGGTTTTATTACTGCATATGGTGTATGGATACTGTAAGCTGAACTTTCTGTCTAATATTTCTCTTTAAAGCCTCACTTTAAAGTACTGACCGATGGGTCTGATCCGTTGAGCCCATTCATGACATGGAGAGCTGCCAGCTCCATCTTCATGAGATCTAATAAAATATGCATGCTGATAGGCTGCACTCCTTTCTTCTTCTCCCCCCACAAAGAGCTAATGGGTTTAAGTGTGTGCCTAAAATTGGCAATGTACATTGTTCTGTGGCGAAAGCTACTTTGGAATATAAAATTTACTCTGCTTGCTCTGCTGAAGTTGGCTGTACATGTGTAGATATTCCTCTCAACTTCCCCATACACATGCATTCTCAGTTTGGATTAATACTCATGCAGAAGAAGTGAGGGTTCAGTTTCTGATTTGGATAATACAATCTGGCAGGCACATGGCGTGGGTTTGACCCAAGTGCATCTATTCTATAATGGACTACATTGCAGAACTCTCGCTCTAATATATATAGATATATATCTATAAAAAATACCCTGTACACAGAATATACTCAGGATATTCCAATTGCTAAAATAAGTATTTTGTGAGCAAATGTCTGTGCGTGGTGGAGTTGGGAGGAATAGCTGTTGGCTGACAACTGTGTTAAGGGTGATGTGACCCCAAAACACTAATCTCCTATCTACAATATATGGGATCAGTATCTGCTCTTTGGGGGTTGGACTGCTTGGACCTCGAACAAAATCCATACCATATGGGATGCTTCAGGGGACTTTTGAACCCTCGTTATGATTTCTGGTGGTCCCAGCTCTCAGACCGCCAGTGATGGATAAAGGATAAGTGTTATATGTCTGGACTTGCAGTCCAAGGGTTTGGGAACACTGTAGTCCTCTTGCTCTCCTATATGGCAATCAATCATGCCCCCCCCTGTAGACTGCACTCATGTAATTTTGTGAGGGTGAGGGGCTTTATTAGACATCAGTGGTCTTATTGCACATTTTACCTTACAGTGGACCTGTTTGAAGAGTGATTTCCCTATGTAAAAAATCTGCAGAGCTGTAGGATAATGATAAAACTTTGTACACACTTCACCTATGTATAAATGAAATCTCTAATAACGCCACAGTTATAGAACTATAAGAACCATCCCTGGTGGAGGGACACCTATTTTTTACATGGGGTAATAGCCATGTTTATGGGTATACAGCGTCCAGTGATTGACATTCTTCTTAATTCTGTTTTCATTCACTTTCCCATCTTGACTCTGCATGAAGGAGTTTTTCTGCTTGTCTGGGCAATAATCACTCATGGGGAAGGTGAAGACAAACACTCTGGAGATAAATGGGCCGGAGGTCTCAGTCCTTTAGCAGTGGCAAGGTTAAATGCTTCCCAGAGAAGGAGGATGAGGCCGGGAACAGCGGACTGACAGGTCAGGAGGAGGATCCTAACGGAGGTGGATAAATATAGCTTTGTCCAAGGACCCCCTCTCACTATCCCCCACCTCCTCCTCCTGGAAATACTCTGTTTATTACATGCAAGAAAAAGAATTGTCCATTTACATCGTCCATTTACAATTATTTCCAGTAGTAACCATCCCAATTGTGAATTGCAAAAAATAAAGGATAATGCAATGAATTGACCTGGTGTTTTCGCTCTGATGACCCTATTAATCATTTGAAGAGCCATCAGTGGACGCATTTACCATTCAAACCAATAGACATTGAAGTATATGTGTGTTTGCTTTCGGTCCCCTAAATTTTTTTTGGAGCTTTCTAATATTTTGTTATAGTGTATTGTCAGCATTCGGGGTAGCTCACTGCAAGATCTTTGGATTTGAACATAGTCTTATAGACCATGTCGGACTGGAGTAACTTAGGCCCACCGTTCATGTTACTAAAAGATGATTAGACTGACGCTTACTGAAAACGCACAAATGACGTTGCACAATATTAAACACATTGGGGCACATTTATCAGAATGCTTTATCCTTCACCAAATGTATCCCTGAAGCTGGATGATAACACCTTCTGCGTCCTATTTAACAAACTTTGCACCTCCTGATTTTGGGGAACTTTTGACACAACTTGATGAAACATTGCCAGAATAAAGCTTAGTCAGAACAGCACAGGGAAACTGCTGTATTGGAAGCTCTAGAAGTGAAACATGGAGCTGGTGTACCCACCAACCTGCTAAAATGAGTGGTGGACCCATGTTTGAAGAAAACCGTGATGCATTTAGTGACTATGCGTCATTGTCATCATTGGACATACCCGGGTAATTGTTGGGGCCCAGGGCTGCTGCGGGGCCCACATAAGGCTGTACATAAGGAATTCGCGTGTGAAAAGGGCTGTATCTAATTAATCCATAGGGGGTGCGCTTTTTATAAAATAACCATGAGGGGGCCTAATACAAAGGGACCTACTGAAACCTGGAGCCGAACCTGGGTATGAGGTCAACACGGGCTCTGTAGAGTATTATCACCCTAGAGACTGTACAGGTAGAATCAGTCCTCAGCAGATATAACAGAACAAGCATATAGATCTGACATGTAGTGGTAGTAAATACTTATATTCTCCAAGAAATTACCATTGTAAATCATCCATTCAGATTTCTGTGCAGCCAGAGAGTGTCCACTCATCACTCAGGACACATATTATTTGCAGTAAGAATGGAAACACCTGGTTGAAAATCACTAATGGGCTAGACAGAAACTTTTTTGTAGCGCTGAATCCTTCAGAATCCTTCGAGAGTTCTGCTATGAGCCCTATGATTCCTGTGGTTATCTATGAAGCTTGTTATCTCATCTCTTCTAGTTCCCGTATGCTGCCCCTTCACCGCAAGAACCTGTGAAGACTCTGCGCAGCCTGATCAATATACGGAAAGACACCTTACGCCTGGTCCGGTGGGTATATCCTCTAGTTATTGGGATGGGAATATTAAAAAGCTGAAGGTCTACACATGTTCAACACCTATATTGCAATCCAGATCTCAAATCTGTCACCAGATTTTACACCATTGACCAAATGACTAGCAGGCTCAGGTAAGGTATGAACTGTCCTTTCTAGAAGTTCCTTTTTTATGTGAAATCTCAAATGTATATCTAGAAACAATACTCTGCCAAAGTCTTGTAAAAATGAGCAGAGAAGAGTTGCCTGAGACGAGTCAAGTTTAGAGGCTGAAGGGGAGCGTAATTTCAGACTCTTCCAACTTTAATTCTGTAGCAATGAGCAGAAGAAGAGTCATATTTTGCTGGAGATGAGTCGGCTGCGCGCGCGCACGGGGGGGGGGGGGGGGGCTGGTCACTAATCACTATGTTCTTCATTCTGTAGCACCTAGAAACATGCTTTTGGTGTCATATTAAAAATAAGAATCTTATCCCTTTTACTTGTTTTATCCATGGGATATCGTGGTCTTTTTGAACATCTGTTGGGGGGTATATTTCACTCTTCCTTTATTTTATGTAGGTGTACCGAGGAGCTGAAGGGCAGTGGAGCTGATGTCAGCCGGCCCAAGGTACATTATAATGTGGAGTTCACATTCGACACAGATGCAAGAGTGGCCATTACCATCTATTATCAAGCCACAGAGGACTTTCAGGGGGGCATTGCCAGGTAAGGATGGGCAGAATACACTTCTTGTAGAATCAGTAAGTGATGTTATGATTTGGGTACATATCCCTCACACCTGAAGGGGGTACGGTACGTCCCGGATCTGTCGGGACGACCTGCATCTAGTGGATGAGAATTACTCACCTCCCTGTCTTGTCTTTATTAGTTACATTCCCAAATCCAGCAACCTGCAGTCTGAGACCGTGCACTTCAAGAAAGGGGTCAGCCAGCAGTTCTGTCTTCCGTCACATACTGTGGACCCCTCCGAGTGGAGAGAAGAAGAGGTGAGGGAAACTTAGTGCTACACAATTTAGAGGTTTTTAAAAAAAAAAAAAAAAAAAACCAGGTATACGCTATAAATCCCTTCTCTCGTGTTTTTTTTTTTCCAGTTGACCTTTGACCTTGATCATGAAGTATATCCTATGGTCGTTCATGCAGTGGTGGAGGAAGGAGAAGGTAAGAGTTATTGTCCTATGCAAAATCTGCTCAGCTCCTCCAGCTCTATAACATACTAGGATGCTATGTACAGCCAGCTGAGCTCCTCCTGCTCTATAACATACTACCTGCAGATAGGACACTACATAAAGTATGCTCAGCTCATCCTGCTCTATAACATGCTGCCTGCATATAGGATGTTGTGTACAGTCTGCTCAGCTGCTCCAGCTGTATAACATACTTCCTCCAGATGGGGCACTATGTACAATCAGCTCAGCTCCTCCTGCTCTGTAACATGCTACCTGCAGATAGGACACTATGTATAATGTGCTCAGCTCCTCCAGCTCCATAACATACTTCCTGCAGATGGGACACTATGTACAATATGCTCAGTTCCTGCTCTATAACATGCTTTCTGCAGATAGGACTCTACGTACAGTATGCTCAGCTCCTCCTGCTCTATAACATACCTCCTGCAGATAGGACTCTATGTGCACTCTGTTAAATATACTAGCGGCAGATTACTTCATCTTTATAGGAAAAGGTCTGAATCTCAATAATCTCACCCATACAGACACATGAGAACATACAAACATCCGTCAGATGTAGTTCTTGGTTTTACATTACATTTGTAAATATACTATCTTAGACATCCAAAGGATATACCATGAATCTGGTACGAAGTACTAGACAGGATGGGGTTAAGGGACATCTGTTCTATGAGCAGAACCTTATTTTTCAGGCATTTATGGTATATACTATTAATTTGACATTAAAGGGTTAGTGCCAAGTTTGATTGTTATCCCCTATCCTGTTGATGGGGATAACAATGTGATTGATAGGGATCCAACTCCATCAATCAGGAGAATAGGGGTCTTGTTCTAACTATTGGATGCGCCTTGCTGCTCCTAATAATACTATGGGCTAGTTGTAAATTGCCAAGCACAGCGCTCTGTATCTCCAGCACTTCCATTCACTGTCAGAGCGTGCCGGAGGTACCTGTGCTCTGCGATTTCTAACATTGTATTGAATAGAGAGGCAGGAGACCTGTGGCTCCATTATTTATTGAGAATGGGACCCCCCCACTCTCATGATCAGTGAGGGATCCCATCAGTTGGACCCCCACCAATCTGATTGTTATCCCCTATCCTGTAGGCGATAACAGTCCAACTTGGTTCAACCTCTTGAATGCCTCAAGTATCATATTCCGTCGGGTTTCTATCCTAGTACATTATCTCTGGCCCTGTAAACAGCAAAACCTCAAGTAATCCATTATGCAGGCAAAACATAATCAGACTTTCCTCCAGAGACCAGGGTTTAGGCTTCAGTCTAGTTGGCGTAACCAGGGATTTGCTGTACTATACAGAGATCAGTGTCCAAGACCTCCTTAATAGACGACTGGATCACTGATCTGACGCTAACCCATTTTATATCTCCTTTACAGAACATCTTGGGCACTGCCATGTGTTAATGGCCACATTTGAAAGGGTAAGTATTTTTCTTCTTTTAAGCCAATGTTACCAGTTTGTTATTAAGTATTTGGGATATGATGTTTGTGTGTAATTTAAAGATGTCCAATTCACATTTTGGGTCACGGATTATACACATGAATGTGCTTCGGGAAGTATTGTAGCTCTACATTAGGCTAGGGGTTTCCACAAATCCACCCCCCCCCCCATACTATAATCATATTCTTAGTACTGCACGGCTATTCCAAGGGGGTGTAGGGACCCCATGCAGTATATATAACTGTGATGCTTGGACTCCCATCCCCGGCACAGTGTTTGGTACATGAAATGTGGTCACCATACATTCTGTGTTTCACGGACTGAACAGTTGCGTGTGAATAAGCCCTTAATACACTGCTCTTCTATGGGCTCTCTACCTTGTTCTGATTGTAGTGTTTTATTGTGTTTTTCCAGCATGCAGATGGCAGTTTTTGTGTGAAGCCCCTGAAGCAGAAGCAAGTGGTGAGTATGGTAACTTCAGCTTTAGTATGCCATACACACTATTGTGTTGGTTTTTCCTGAATACAGTATACAGGTCGTCCCCTACTTAAGAACAACCGACTTACAGACGACCCCTAGTTATAAACGGACCTCTGGTAATTGGTAATTTACTGTACTTTAGCCTTACTGTACATTCACACGGACGTAAGATTTCTCCAGTCCCATATTTATGGGCCGTATGAGCCCATATATACGTGACGTTTTTCATCCGTATGCAGCACGTATGTGACCCGTATTTTATACGTCCCCATAGACTTCTAGGGCATACGAAACTGAAATACAGGAGAAAATAGGACATGCTCTATATTTTTATATGGCCAGTATACGGTACTGTACGCTACGGTGTCAAAAACGGCAATATAAATGGTTGGACTTATTGTCCATTGAAATGAATGTGGCCGTATGTAACCCATAAAAAAACGGTACGTATACGGCCGTTTTAATACGTTGGTGTGAATGTAGCCTATAATAAACAACTATAACAGTTATCACAGGTGTCTGTAATGAAGCTTTTTTGTTTTCCTGGTTCTTATGACAATCCAACATTTTTAAAATCCATTTGTCAGATAGACCAAAAAAAAAAAATTTGGCTGGGGATACAATTATAAAATATACAGTTCCAACAAATTCAACTTAAAAACAAACCTACAGAAGTGATCTCGTATGTAACCTGGAGACCGCCTGTATAGGTATTGGATTGAACTGAGTTGAAGAGGACCTGTCACGCCAATTTGTGATCCTAAACGATTTACAGGTCCATATGGTTCCCAAATCAGGTCTCTATGTGGCCATTTAAAAAAAAAAAAAAAACATTTAAACTTGCCTAGATGCGAGACCGTAATCCCAGCGCACACACTTCTTAAATACCTGTGCAAGCCGTTTTGGCCCCGAAGAAGGTGCACGGTCCAACAAAAGTGCGCAACGTGACCCTTAGCAAATGAGTGAGTGTCTGACCTTTATATATGATGGTTAATTTTTTTTGTCTTTATCTTTCCAGGTGGATGGGGTCAGTTACCTCTTGCAGGAAATCTATGGTATTGAAAACAAATATAACTCACATGACTCTAAGGTAAGTTTAGAAATGTATGCGCTCCTGGTGTCTGCTCATATGTGCCGACAAGAGGCCTTTTGACATATGTTGTTCTCATGTTCCAGGTGACAGAAGATGAAGTCAGTGACAATAGCGCGGAGTGTGTGGTTTGTCTGTCTGATGTTCGGGACACACTTATTTTGCCATGTCGGCATCTTTGTCTGTGTAATACTTGTGCGGATACCTTGCGATACCAGGCAAGCAACTGCCCTATCTGCCGCCTGCGTGAGTATCTGAGACTGTTCCTTTTGTCATCTTATTAAAGGGCATGTCCAGCAGCATTGTTACCTTTGTTAATGTGCTGCCGCTGTACTGAAAGGGAACCTGTCATCAGAGAACTTTTTCCATAAAGACTGGTTGTAGAAGCCCATCACACCTGTAGTGCAAATATATATTTCTTCCATTTTTTAAGATTCTGCATTATAATATAATTGTGTGTTTTAATCCTCTGTGTAGTCCTAGGGGTTGGGCTTTGCTTTGGCTTCTGTAAATTGCCTTTAGTGAAAATGAGGTCCCTGGTGAGAATTCAATAATTACATGTAATGTAAATGTTTCCCATATCCCCCTTTTCAGCTTTCCAAGCACTTCTTCAGATCCGAGCAATGAGGAAGCTTCCAGGTCCTCACTCCCCTGCTGGATTTAGCCCCATCATTGCAGCTCCAAGCTCAGACTCTGAAGAACATACAGTAAGTGTGAGGTGTACAGGCAGTCCCCGGGTTACATATAAGATAGGTTCTTTAGGTTTGTTCTTAAGTTGAATTTGTATGCAAGTCTAAACTGTATAGTTTATCATTAACCCCAGAAAAAACTCTGTGACAACTGGATTTTAAAAATGTTGGATTGTCATAAGAACCAGGATTAATAAAGAATAAAAGCTTCATTGCAGACACCTTTTAATAACTATTATAGCTCTTCATTGTAGCCTAAGGCTAAAGTACAGTAAGTTACCAACATCCAGAGGTCCGTTTGTAACTAGGGGTCATCTGTAAGTTGGGTGTTCTTAAGTAGAGGACCACTTGTATCTTCACTTTTAATAAATTGTTTCTTATAGTCTCACTTTGGATAACACAAGCTGTCTATCCGATCTATTCTAGTCAGCTGAACACGTTCCTCCGGGTTATGAGGTTGTGTCCCTCTTGGAAGCCTTGAATGGACCCCTGACCCCTTCACCGTCCGCTCCCCCATTAAGAGCTCTAGGGGATTCTCGGCGGGCAGGAGTGCTTCCATCATATGGCAGTGACATCCAGCTGCCCCATCTGCGCATGCACTCGCCTCTTCAGCATCTCTGTGGCAGCCAGGCGCTGAAGCTGAAAAAAAGTATCTCCAGGTTTGTGAGGAAAATTCTGCTGCGTCACTTTGTTCATGTAGATAAAGTAATAATTTATATTGTGGTCATTGACCCCATAAGGTGCCCATCTGTACAGACATATCACACCTACCATTGATTATAAGGTACTAGGCATAGGATTCAAACTGCATATTAGGAAGGAGCTGGGTTTGTCCACATTTTGACCACGTGCCACGGCTAACACACAGCTCCATGTATTTTTAATGGGCTCCTATACATCGTTCCCTGTGTGAGCCAACTGCTGAGTCCAAAAACTGAGCGGGTCCTATTCCTGCCCATGCTTGCAGCTCAGGCAGCCTTTTCTATTGTCAATGTTTTTTTGGAAGTCCATAACCCTTAAGCAATATTAAATGTCCCGATGGTATGAACTTTACCCTTGTGCCTTGTACTGCACCACTTCTATGGAATAACATGAATGTGATGACTTTATGATTCATCCCCCTACACAGGTCAATCTCACAAAACTCCTCGGTGTTACAAGAAGACGAGATGGAAAAATCATTCAGCGATGCCGAGATCCGAACACCACGGAAGAAAACGCCCCAACTAGCCGAGGTGAGTTATGGAGTTATGGATCTTAGAAAATAATATATCTATTCTTAAACGCTATTCTTAAAGGGCTTGTCTGGAGATCGGCTGCTTTCTTTTGATGACAGCGCCACTCCCCGTCCCTTTTCCACCTGGCCGAGGGCCGGGGAGAGAACATGGCTGTGCGAATAATGACTTATCGTGGATTCTGCCACTATTGCAGCTCAGCTATATAGGAATCAATGGAGCTTAGCTGCAATAACAACACATACTACCCATGGTCCGGAGAGGAATGGTTTTGGAAGAAAGCAGACATGTTTTTTAAACCCCTGACAATCCCTTCAATGTCTTAAGCCTGTTAACTGCATGCTAATGGCCCATGCAGTGATAAGGTGTATAAAGGAATGGAAGTGTAGAGGGTCCTAAACTGAAGAAGGTAACTGCCTGTGCTGAATGTACTTATTCCTTCCCAGGAATGTGGAGCGACTCCAGAAAGTGAGAACCTGACTCTTTCCTCCTCCGGAGCCATTGACCAATCTTCCTGCACAGGAACGCCACTGTCCTCTACCATCACCTCTCCAGAAGGTAAGACACACAGCTCATTTTCAATACCGTTTAAAAAAAAAAAAAAGCCTAGGAATGTAAGAAAAATGTTCATATAATGCAATAGGTTCAATCAGTAGTGGTCTGACACCTCACTGATCCCTTGTAGGGTACATGTACAGTATAGGGCTCCCTCCATTGTATAGAAGGTACTCCAGCACAGAAGCCATTTTTTATTTAAATAGATTATCGGCATCAAAATCCAAGGACAAGACAACCCCTTTCATTTCAGGATTTTCAGTTTGCCAGGACAGGACAGTTTTATCTTGGTTTTAGAATTTTTCTTGGCTTAGGTGGTGTTGGTGCCTTTTCTTCTTGCTTTTAATGTAATTACTTATACCATGTTTGACCACATGATGTCACTATTGCTCTTTTGTACTCCTTGTCCCCTCCGTGGCCCTTGCTCTGTGCCCTTTGCCCTCCCCACCACACACGGCTTTGCTCCGTTTGTTCCTGCACTGTCCCCCTGTCATTCTTTGCTATTGTGTTTTTAATACATCATTCTTTCTTTACTACTGTCTTCCTCCCTTATTTTTCCTCTTGTTCCCTTTATTTTTCGATACCTCTTCCCTTTTGCCCTACTCCACCCTCCTCTTTTGCACAGACCCCTTGAGCAGTAGCCTGGCGCAGTCCGTAATGTCCATGGCCTCGTCCCACAGCCAGCAGTCCCAGCTCAGCACCGACACTGTGTCCTCCATGTCTGGCTCCTACACAGCAGGTGTAATGGAGGAAGAGGAAGGGGGGATCACACCGTCGCCTCCTGTGGCTCCCAGTGGATCCCCCTCTGAGGAGGGAGAGGTGAGACCTGTTGTGTTTTTTTTTTTTTTTTGACTACTACTATTATTACTGGAATATTACTGCTATTATTACTGGACTATTACTACTACTAGTACTATTACTAGTACTATTACTACTACTACTATTATTACTATTACTACTACTTTTACTGGACTACTACCTGACCATAACTCTTCTTGCTTTTATCAGCTGTCACCGGAGGGACACTTTGTGACTGTGTCTGCAGATGAAATGGATGCAGAGGTAGATTATAGATTGGGTATAGATAACAATTGCTTTATTGGGGGATGTGTGGGTGTCATATAGTTAGGTGGCCATATACAGGAGATTAATAAAGCGATTTCTATAAGCCATCCCATATGCACTCTTGCTTTTATTCCCAGTTGAGTATGTTGACATCCAACCTGTCCAACCCTACTGCAGACCCCTCTACTTTACTCTTATTGTGGAGAGACAAAAGACTCCGATATAAAATTAGATGGTTGGCTGGCTGTGCTGAAATACATCTCATATGTCTGATTGTATAGTTCCCTTAAAATATATGTTCTGTTTCTTTCTTAGGGAAACGTCACAGAAGAGGAATTTGCATCCCCAGAGGAAGATGATGGTAACACTAACATTAACCCTAATATGTCTTATGTGCATGTTGCCCGCTGCCAACCTGTTGCTGTGCAGTTGACCGTCCACCATCAGCATACCTTACATTGGATATCCTTGTCTTTAGTCCTCATTCAGCATGCCCCTAGTCTTGCATGGCATCTACGCTTGCGTCCACAACTCTCTTCCTCTTCTAATTGTGCACATTAGATACCTTGGGCAATCTGTCTTGTGCCCTACCCTGCCCACCTCTAACTTCCTTAACTCTGTTGCAGGGCAGAGGACTGGCAGAGAGTGTGACAATAACAATGCTGCGCACGTCACACTGCGGGACGCTCTGGACAATGTGCGGGGCTCTGAGGGCTGCCTGGCCGGTGAGTGGCTGCCTCCTGAACATGAACTCTCCTGCTGCCCATCCGTCTATAGGGATGGGGTTCACTGACCTTCCAAAGCAGAACACGGCCTGTAATGAATGTGGCTAAGAAACATCCCCTCTCCTTGTCTGTCTCCAAATTCAGTTCTGACACCCTATGTTGGCTTTGCCTCTGTTTCCTTTACCTTCTCCTCTTTTTGTGTGAAAACCTTTTTTTTTATTTTTTTTTTCATTTATACATTCTTTTCTTGCATAATTTCTCTCCCCTGTAAGGTTCCTATAATTTTACTGACTTACTAATCTTCCTGCCCTCCACTTTACACCCTCATTCTGGACTTGGGAAAGCAATCACGTTCTCAATAGGGAGAGGGCTATGACCAGACCACATGGCCACCACTTGTCCTCTATTAGATCAAATGCATTGGCCATGATAAAATGTAACTGCTTGAGCCAGGAGGCCACCATACACATTAGCTGATAAGAATTACAGTTTCTAGTAGTCTTCTTGACCGTAGATCTTCAGGGGCTACTACAATTTTACTACTACTGAAGTTCAGGGGGTGGCAGATTGGTTAGAACTCCTGTTCTGGGGTAGTTTATGGGCTCATTTGTAATCTGGATCTTTCTAGGGCTTATCTGGTAAACGGTTGATTAGTATCTTGGGTCCAGGGGTTTACTCTGCTTTTAGGACCCAGCCTTGCCCCTACAGGAATGCTGATTCACGGCGCTGTCCATAGATTGTGGTGCATAGAAGGGATGGAGATGAAACCTGGTTTTGGTTTTTCGTCCCAGTAGCGCTTTACACGTGGCACTAGAGAGAAAGATGCTAGACTATGGGCTCTTTGAGTCCCTGTGTATATAGTTTTACCTTCTATGCCCTCGCCCTCCTTTCCCTGTCATTCCAGTCCCATCATTTCCACCCTAATTATTTTGTCCGTACCCTGTTTGTGTCTCTCGTCTTACTTTTTCTCACTTGTCACTTTTAATTGCTGTAAAAGTTCATGTTCACTATGTGTCAGCTGTGCTCACTGCTTTCTGCTCTGCTTGTCTGTGCTACCTATGATGCCCAGTAGCATGCCCATAAGGCTGCCGCTCTTCTCTTGGAGGCATCTGCATGATGTAAAACTTGAGAAGGCCACTTCATGCACACTCTATGAGGATGCCCATACTCGGCCTGGCCCTGCCATATGTAGCTAATTCAGTTGTCAACCTGCATTTGTTCTATTAAATACTGGGTACCGCTGCAGGCTCACTGTTGGTGCATGCTGCATATGGCCAGGCCATGTTGGGGTAACCTTAGTGGCATTACAGTCGCCATACATCAAGAAATATATGTATATGTTGTTAGGGATGCAATATAGTAATGAGTCCATTAGGAATGGCAGTAGGCAAATCATGCAAATTGGGTCAACCCCCCGTCACACTTCCAACCTGATGTTAAAAAAAAAAAAAAAATTATATATAATTATCTTGGCTTCTTTTTGGTTTGACAATCCCCTTTTATATACGCGTGTGGGGGGCGATGTCCTATGAATATTTATTTGCATGATTATTGGCCTATATTAAAGGATATTAAAGGTAGGTCATTAATATCGAAGTCCCTGAAATCCTGAACCCATTCCACAGGGTAGAAGATAATAAACAGTGGAGGTGTGACTGATGGGACCCCTATGAAATTGGGTCCTGTTCTCGCTAATTGTGGAGCCACATTTTGGAGTGCAGTGTACGCCTGTTTCAGATGCTTAAATCGTAGCGGTAGGATGTATGCTGTATACGTGTTTCTGTCAATTAGTGAGAACAGGACCCCCATTCTTGTGATGGGCGAGTCTCCCAGGGCCCCCGTCCCTTCTTGTGATGGGCGAGTCTCCCAGGACCCCCCCCCATTCTTGTGATGGGCGAGTCTCTTACCACTTAGATTGCTATCTTCTATCCTGTGAATATAAATCAAACTAGTGGACAACCCCTTTAACCTACGGCACCATGCTGCCCTAAAGTGTGCTTCCCAGTCAGTGCCACGTGATGAGGTCACATTCATTTGGTCACTGATGTCCTCTTGCAGTCAGGTCTTGCTTGTGTGTGCCGCCACATGCTGTATATTCCAGCTCCTGTGTGATGGTTTTTCTTTCTACACCTGTTTCCCCATCTGTCTTTTATTTCTATTTCTGCTTCAATCTCCTCTTCTCTACCCGTCTTGTTGTTTCCTTCTCTACCGCCCATCCGCAGTGGCTGCCCCGGACCCCCAACCCATTCCGATCGAAGATTAGGTATGAAAGTCTGGCCCTGCAGAATATTGCTCTATCATTTCCATAAATCTGCTGCTTTCTAGATCTCCGTAGACGGACAGTCTTAGAAGGTGGAGGGTGTTAGCGCCTTTTACCCTGTGCCAGGCCTCGTTTGTTGCATATGGTGAGGCTGTAGACTCCATGACCTGCTGTAGTGAATATATAAAGCTACTTATGTCCTTGTATCCTGTTTCCATTATATAGACTTTATGGGGGAGATATATCAGAAGTCTTGTAGAGCAGAACTGTTCTAGTTGGCCATGGCAACCAATCAGAGCTCAGCTTTCATTTCCCCACAGCTGTTTATAAAATGAAAGCTGAGCTCTGATTGGTTTCCATGGGCAACTAGAACAGTTTTACCTCAGACACTTGATGATAAATCTCCCCCTATGTCTCATCAACTCATCCTTCTTATTTCCTACATCTTCACTTGTGTCTCATCGCTTAAACATTTCTTTAGTTCAAAGTAAAAATTTACTTTATATCCTTAAAGCATTGATAAAATACCTGGTGTCCTCCTTTTTATTGTTCTGGTGTGTTTCCTAATCTCCTCCTCAGTTCTGGAAAGTGTCCTTTATCTTCCTTGACTACTTTGTGCAGACATTGGTAGTCTGACACTCCCCCTGACTTCGAATTGACCAGTCCGGTGTTGGTGGGAGGGTCTTGCACTGCGAGTGTGTGCACAGTGCTTTAAGAAGCCTTGGACTTATAAGGGTGATGCCACACATGGCGTTTTGAATCCGTTTTGAAACTGTTTTTGGCCTGTTTTTAAGCCAAAAGCATGCGTTAAAAGGGGGACTGGGAATTGGAGAGGTCACACCGTAAACATTAAAAAGGTGACATTTTTACAGTAAACTGAAAGGTTGCTTTAAATATACATCTCTTTTTGGGGGGATGATTTTAATCCCTTTCCTGCTTTGGTTTCCAGATTCCTGTTACCCTGGTACTCCAAGCCAGAGAAGACGAGACCCATACCACGTGCCGGACACTTGCATCTCCTTACAGGAGATGGGAGACAGACAAGGTCGGCTGGGTGCTCAGGACGTTTGACGAGTCGCTGCTATCGTGCGGACACTGAGAGAGACTCTCACCTCCATAAAGTCACTCAGGACACCTCACCGTCTATACCGGGTGCCAGCTGTCTACCCTCGGTCACCTTGTTTAACACTTCACCTTCCAGTAGGTTGATGTGTACACTTGCTGCCTCTTCAAGGTGCGGCGGTCCTGGTACCCGTCGCTGTATATTTAGTCATGTATATAGCTTGTGTATACATTTGCAGCAGGAGAAACTTGGACGGAGCTGTCTTAGTTTCTTGTTTCCTAGTCGGGGCCTAGCAATATATGTGATGTGTACAGTTGCTGCACTTGGCTCTTCCAGCATATGTGGAGGGAGAACTAGCGCCCCCTAGTGTAATGGGCAGGAAGGAGCTTAATTGCAGGTACGGAGGCTCGGATCAGTGCAGTATTTTATCTATTTATATGTTGGGTTAGGAGAAAGGGTTAATTTATTGTCTACTTGCTCCATGTGACCGTTTTCTTGAGGGTGAGCGGAGTCGATCTGACGTTTTGAGTGGAGTGTGAGGATGGCAGTGAAGGTAATGTCATACTGTATGATAAGAGACCATCAGTATTAATTCCCTATTTTATATCTTGTCTCGGCTTCTCCATGACCGCCCTTTCTGGCTCTTTTGGGTCCTTCATCCTACAAAAATGTTCATGTATAAAACTTCTGCTGATCTTGAGACACCTTCCCTACAAGCCTCTGCGTCCATATTGTTTTAACCAAAGTCCATTTCTGTATCGCTGTATAGGCTATTGGTTGTGAGTAGAGGATGGTGCGCCTGACCGGATGTGGCCATACACATTGGCATGGAGCCTCCTGATTCTGACTGTTCTCCAACTTTGTGATCATGTTGGGGCTGTGTGGTATTGGTGACGTATGCATATGTTTGGCCTGGCTGAGCGTGCATGTGTATGGGAGCTTACTGTTATAATGTGTATGCCTTAGTTCATGCATAGCCCTCACAAAAGCTAAAACTTGAGTCAAGCACTTACTAACCATATCACATATTATAATCACCCTTCAGCCAAATCTATGTAATGGCAGATGGACATAAACCTAGGACAGAATGGTGTGTGCATGTGTCTAGGAGGTCAAGCTACATGAAGAGGGGGCTATCGGTTGTACAGTACATCCTACAAGGGTCATCCTCATCCAGGAAACCAACCCCAGACGCCAGTAACGTGTTTTGTGATAAAAACCTGCAAGATGAGAGGTAGAACATTCAGAAAGGTGATGCTTGTAGATAGTAGACCAGGTGAGTTTGGACCCTTCTCAAAGGAGAGATCATGGTAATTGTTACACAGAAGACCCTGTGTTGTCACTTTTTACACGGCCAGTGTGTTCTATTGGCGCCTCATCCTATGTTTTTGCGCTACTTTTTGACGCACTTTTGTTTGCCTTTCTATTCCTTGATTTATTCTACCTCAATTTCTCTCTTACCCTTCACGTTTTCACAAATACCACTTGTAGGTGCTCCACAATACATCCATATTACTGGCCCCAGAAACATTCATACCTAAAAATTATTATCTGATAATCACAACACATTTTATTATAATGTGTTTATTCTCATATATTGTTATGTTCATGGAAAAAGGGGTAAAGGAACCTTGCAGTACAGTGTTGGTTAAATCCCACTTTTTGCACCTATAAGTGGTAAACTTCTAGCTGTTTACTGCCACCACTAGAGGGCGCTGGCTGCATACTGCTTTATTATTGTAAAATATCTCTCACAAGGAGTTCCCGCTAGTAGCTGCAGGTTGAATTTTGGTATTTAACAAAATGTCCATGTAGGGGAATTTTGGCCAATATAAATATGTATTAGGAATTATGGGCTATAACTAAAGAAAATGGTGCTTATTACACATCAGAGACCTGTCCAAAGTTAATTTATTCTGTAGTTTTTGTTTGGTAAACTTACACTAAGTTAAGGTAGAATCCTCTCTTGTAAAGCGACACATCTGTTCACTATACACTTTCTATAGGGCAGGTCACCCCAAAATTCCCAGTATTATTCTTTAACACATTCTACCTCACTGAAACAATGAGTCATTATACATATTTTATGAATCCATTTATTAGAAGTTCTCCCTTTTTTTTTGTAAGGTATAGACACTGGAGATCTGTATAACCATACCTTTTTGTGTGTGGTATTAGTAGCAGCAGGACTGTCAAAATGTATATTCCAGGATTGTAGGGGATGTAATGGTGCGTCTCGTCACACTGCTTTGCACCTAGCACTGTGCATGGAACTGCTATATAGCCCCTGCTCTGAGTAAAAGCTATAACAGGCTCCTGATTGGATGCTGCAGCAGAGGTGGGGCAGCTGTGGAGAAGTTTAATTCACAGATCTAGTTGCACAGCAGTGTGAGGACCTGCACCATTACAGTTGGGTGAAATGCAATACTGGAATATAAATCTATAATTAAAGGTCTCTCCATTGTCCAATAACTTGCACTGTCTGCAGTTTTACATGGTCAAACTTGCTGACAGTTTCCTTTTGCTTACTAATTTCTGAAATTCATATGCTATTCTAGGACTCCATTACCTCTGAGAATCATTGATTATACTTGTCTTGTGTTATCCATCCATTTCATCACACACCAGATAAGTAAGAGGCAGCGGTGGGGAGTCTACTACCAGTAGTAGGGCAGGAGCACTTAGCCCCCATCATGATCCCCATTTCATAGTGCAGGGTAAGGGGTAGAAAGCTTGGCAATGTATGGAGACCTCAGTATGTCTGTGGCCGGATGTAATAAGTGACGGGCTGGGGCTGTTATCAGTATTATGGAGGTATCTACCATGTACATGCGTAATGCAGAACCATCCTGACATGCCACATCCCTTGACACGCTCCCTACTACTACTAAACCAACTCCACTTACTAATCCTTTCTGTACGACAGCTTATGCTATGTATATTTACATAAGATATAATTCAACTTTCTATCTTCTGTATAGTAGTCCTCATAGGAAAAACTTCCTAGTTTACGCTTATTGACACATATCTTTGTAAGGAGCTGCATTACCTTCTGTACAGTATATATTGTGTTATAAGGACGCAGCCCGGGATGGATCTATAGATACATACACATCCTGCATATCACCCTGCACCTATACTATGTCATCATACATGTACATCCTGCATATCACCGTGCACCTATACTATGTCATCATACATGTACATCCTGCATATCACCGCGCACCTATACCATAAGCGTCATACATGTACATCCCGCATAACACCCTGCACCTATACCATAAGCCATCATACATGTACATCCTGCATATCACCGCGCACCTATACCATAAGCGTCATACATGTACATCCTGCATATCACCCTGCACCTATACCATAAGCGTCATACATGTACATCCCGCATAACACCCTGCACCTATACCATAAGCCATCATACATGTACATCCTGCATATCACCGCGCACCTATACCATAAGCGTCATACATGTACATCCCGCATAACACCCTGCACCTATACCATAAGCGTCATACATGTACATCCCGCATATCACCCTTCACCTATACCATAAGCCATCATACATGTACATCCCGCATATCACCCTTCACCTATACTATAAGCCGTCATACATGTACATCCTGCATATCACCCTGCACCTATACCATAAGCCGTCATACATGTACATCCTGCATATCACCCTGCACCTATACCATAAGCGTCATACATGTACATCCCGCATATCACCCTTCACCTATACCATAAGCCATCATACATGTACATCCCGCATATCACCCTTCACCTATACTATAAGCCGTCATACATGTACATCCTGCATATCACCCTGCACCTATACCATAAGCCGTCATACATGTACATCCTGCATATCACCCTGCACCTATACCATAAGCGTCATACATGTACATCCCGCATAACACCCTGCACCTATACCATAAGCCATCATACATGTACATCCCGCATAACACCCTGCACCTATACCATAAGCCATCATACATGTACATCCCGCATAACACCCTGCACCTATACCATAAGCCGTCATACATGTACATCCTGCATATCACCGCGCACCTATACTATAAGCCATCTGTGTTATATTTACAAGCCTGGACGGTGTCCGAAAGATCCCCCATTGTGTATACCACATAGGTCTGTACATAAGTATGTGAAATAGAGCAATACGCCATTCATGTATGTATCATCCGTGTACAGATGATAGCAGGTTGAACTGTCTTTCTATGCACATGTGATTATATTGATGACTAGGTCACCTTGCTGACAGTCTCCCGAGCTGCATTGTCTTTCTTACACCTGCCTCCCTCTCCTCACTTTTGTATCAATGCAATATATATGTGTCTGTACGGCCCTGCATGACTACACAGGTGAATAAACTGTAAATCTCCTCTTCATATGTGTGTTCTCTTCTTACAAAGTCATCATCATATTGACATCTCCAATACCAGGGGGTTATTGAATGAAACATGCGTGTTCTAGTATGTGGTGATCACTTACATTAGATGTTGGGACAGATATCAGAGTGGAGCAGCAAAACCAGTATTATTACTCTATACATCTTAAAGGGAACCTGTCAGCAGAAATTGACCTAATAAACCACTGCCGGTACGTTGCTAAACAGCTAAACACCTTCCAGATTGTGTTTCTTCCATGACCCAGTGTGGTGGCATCATCCAGAAAATCTACTTTGAAGTGAGATGTAAATTGGTTGTATGAAGTCAAGGAGGCGGAGATTTTAACACTGAAGTCAAGCTCTGTTCCTCAGAAAAACCCCTTCACTGTAATTGATGATCCTGCATCCAGATACATCACAAACCAGATGTCCTGAAGTTCGGCACATTATGGCAATCACAGAGGAGGAGGTGATCTCTACGTTACCTAAGGTACGGATAGTCCAGTGGGACACAAAACTTCCACCAGTGCGTTCTCGAAAAGAACAGCTTTATTCTATTCACACAGCCGTAATTGTGGCCAGGATCAGGCCGAATAAATTGGAGCCACAATAGAAGTCTACTGCACCCAGTTACCCTGCAGTGAGAACATGGTGCCTCCCCACGCTGACTAAGGTGGGCTGCTCGTCTTTTAAAGAGGAAGGATGAGGGGCACTCGCCCACCCCTTCCCTTCTCCACCTGGCTCTGTGCTTGCCAGGGCCGCTTCTAGACAAAGTGGGGCCCCAAAATAAAACTATTTTATGACAAGCCACAGTCAGTAAGAGGTTCCCTTTAGTATGATAAAACAAACTGTAATATGGGAGAATTTTATAGGCGATAAACAGATGATAGGCAGCATGGTTGCTCAGTGGTTAGTACTACAGCCTTGCAGCGCTGGTCAACATCTGCAAAGCGTTTGTATGTTGTATGTGTTTGCGTGGGTTTCCTCCAGGTCTTCCGGTTTCCTCCCACACTCCAAAAAATTACTGGTAGGTTGAATAGATTGTGAGCCCCATTGGGGACAGGGACTGATTTGGCAAGCTCTGTGCAGTGCTGTGTAATCTGTGTGCGCTATATAAATAAAGAATTATTAATTATAATTATTATGATAGAAGATTAATATGAAAGAGATTTCTAGATGCAGAACATTAAAGTAGATGATATATGCAGAAGATGGATAACTAGACATATAGATGACAGATATATAAACAGGAGATAGATGATAAGCATCTCCACCCGGGAATTCAACCAAGGGGTATTAACTCTTTCACCGCCAGGCATTTCTGGATATTTTGTCACTTTATTGACCAGAGCAATTTTTACAATTTTGACTTATAAAAATGAAATCGAAATTACAGGAATAGGAATTAAAGTAAACCCAGCAAACCACATATTTTCTGAAAGCAGAAAATTGCCCCATTTACAAAATTGCATTAAAGAGTTTATAGACATAGGCGCCTTCATGCAATTTTGATTCAAACTGAAACACCTACAAGAGCGGACAGGGTAATGCAGAAAATCTCCATGGGTAATAGTTTCAAACCTGCAGCAGCAATTGCTTGCCAGTTTAGCACTGATCTGTCTCGTCATACAGTGACTTGTAAGAGCATTTGGACTGAAAACCAACTGTGCAGAGACCAAACCGCTCATTAGTAGAAAGAATTTGAAGACTTATCTTACCTTTTGCTGAGGAGCATATTGTGTGGACAGAGGAGAAGTGATGCACAGTTCATTTTAGTGATAAAGTTTAATTTAGTTGGATCAGATAAGAAACAGTATGTTCATCGACAAAGGAAAGACTGAACCCAAAGTGTGTAAAGAAGTCAGTGAAAGGTGGTGGAGGAAGTGTCATGGTTTGGGCAATGTTTTCTACAGCAGGATTTGGACCTCTTAGGCCGCGGTCACACGTACCGCTAAGCGTCCGTCATAACGCGATGCTAGCACACAGGGGGAGGTCCTCGGCCCGAACGCACATGCGTTTCCAGGGAAACGCATGCGATTGTTAAGCCTATCGCATGCGTTTCTCTGGAAACACATGTGCGTTCGGGCCGAGGACCTCCCCCTGTGCGCTAGCGTCTCGTTATGAACGGACGCTTAGCGGTACGTGTGACCGCGGCCTAAGAGGTCCAGATCCTGCTGCAGAAAACATTCCCCAAACCATGACACTTCCTCCACCGAGGCCTTAAAGAGCTACATGGCAGAGTGAATGCAAGTGTGTATCACAACCTTCGGCTGGTGCCACACGTGGCGCTTTTGTCTGCGTTTGCGAACGCAAACGCAGACAAAGTCGCGCCCACCGGGGCGGGCCTCAGCCCGATCGCATCGGCGTTTCTATGGAAACGCCTGCGATCGGGAACGAGACGCCGGTGTTTCGCATTAAATTAACACGAAACACCGGCGGCTCGTTCCCGATCGCAGGCGTTTCCATAGAAACGCCGATGCGATCGGGCCGAGGCCCTCCCCGGTGGGCGCGACTTTGTCTGCGTTTGCGTTCGCAAACGCAGACAAAAGCGCCACGTGTGGCGCCAGCCTTCTTTAACAACACATGCTTCCTTCCTTGCGTTCTTCACTTAATCAGCCAGCAATTTTCACACCGGACAATGCTCCCTGTCCCGCAGCAAAATGTGTAAGCAGTTCCTTGAAACAGAAAACATTAAAACAATGAAATGGCCAGCCTATACTTTGGTAATTTTGTAAAACGCTCTTCTGGTAGCACGTGTGTACCCCTTACAAAAAATCCATCAAACGTTGATAGATGGAGATAACATTTTTTTCTGAAAAAAGTGATCATACATTGTTCTCTAGTGTATATTAAGTTCACGTTAGGGCTGGTTACATACAGCAGGTAAGTATTGTATAGCAGGTAAGTATGATTGACATCAGCAGCTGCTTCTTACAATGGTCACAACTGAAAATCCTGCACATAATGACTAACTAGCAGCCAGAAAACCCGGTGAGGGCTTGGGTCCTCACCCCACCCTGGACACTGTTCTGCCCATTAGTTCAATGAGGTCAAACCCGTTCTACAGGTGCGACATGAATCTGGAGCTTCCCTTCTTTATCAAAGGCTTGGCGGCCATAACCCCTTCAGTGCTGTGTACAGTAAGTAATACGAGCGCAGGGTCCGACTGTGGATAATGAGAAAGCGGGAAATACAGGAGGAACCCAGAGGGTGCGGTTACATGTTCAGTTTTTCAGATGCAGGTTTTGAAGCCAAAGGCAGGTGCGGATCATAATGTGTGAGGACATATCATTAAGAAGTGCTCCTCCTCCTCTCTTCACTCCAATCCTGGTTTGGGCATCAAAAGCGGCATCTGAAAGCGGCATTCACATATGGGGGCAGATTTATTATTGTCACTACGTCCAGGGGCGGACTGGGAATTTAAAGTGGCCCTGGAAAAAACTGTAAAAGTGGCCCCATTCTGTGGGAGGGGTCAAAACAAGTAGGCGTGGCCTTGTGATGTGGGTGGAGTTACTAAACTCCATGCAAACTGTTAATAGATGGTCTAAATCAACATGTACAACGCAGAGAAAGAGACTCATACTGCGTCCTTGTAAAGGAATAACACTTCTATTTTAAGAGCACACAACTTAATACTGCCATATATGTACACTAAAACATACTACAATACCTTCTCCAATAAACACCTGCCTCAAAATACCTGCCCCTAAGTAAAATATATTGTAATACTGCCCCGTATGTACAAGGATATAACTACTATAATACTGCCCCTGTATGTACAAGAATATAACTACTATAATACTGCCCCCTATGTACAGGAATATAACTACTATAATACTGCCCCTGTATGTACAAGAATATAACTACTATAATACTGCCCCCTATGTACAAGGATATAACTACTATAATACTGCCCCTGTATGTACAAGGATATAACTACAATAATACTGCCCCCATATGTACAAGAGTATAACTACTATAATACTGCCCCCTATGTACAAGAATATAACTACTATAATACTGCCCCCTATGTACAAGAATATAACTACTATAATACTGCCTCCTATGTACAAGAATATAACTACTATAATACTGCCCCCTATGTACAAGAATATAACTACTATACTACTGCCCCCTATGTACAAGAATATAACTACTATACTACTGCCCCCTATGTACAAGAATATAACTACTATAATACTGCCCGCTATGTACAAGAATATAACTCCTATAATACTGCCCCTATGTACAAGACTATCACTACTATAATACTGCCCCCTATGTACAGGAATATAACTACTATAATACTGCCCCCTATGTACAGGAATATAACTACTATAATACTGCCCCCTATGTGTAGCAGTTGTTTTAGAGTAATGGTGGGGTAATAAGCCGACAGCAGTCCTGTTTTTACAACATGAAGCTACCCAAAGGAATGCTGCAACCTGTAGCCCCATATTTTACCTTAGGGCAGCTGCAGTTCTTTCTCCTAATATAGGACTGCTGCCACTCCATTTATAACATGCACAAAGCCCTGATAGAATACTTTAAATAAAACGATTGATACTTTACATCTGATTCCTTTACCAAGAGGGAGTGGGAGAAGTCCTGTGTAAATTAAAGGATACCTTTCTCACTAAAGCAATATAGCTGCACATACTAATGTAAGAATCTCCCTAGCCCTCACCCACATAGCGGTTTGATTGATACACCTAGATTACAGTGGTCCAGCGTACATATAAGGGGGCCACCCAAGGCCCTCCCTTTTCAGAATTTCTCCTGGACCACCACTCCCACACCAGATGCCGGCAGCGAATGTCAGGCTTGATGCTGCCTCCTGAGACCGCTTTAGACTGCCCCTTATGAGTACAATACAATAAATGGACTGCTGTAAGCTAGGTCCATCGATCGGACCGCAATGATACTCAGTGTGGCAAAGCTTTTCAATATTTTCCAAAAAAGCTAGAAATTTAGTGCAATAACTGGGGGAGGGCTAGGGAGATTCTTACATTAGTATGTGCAGCTATTCTGCTATAGTGAGACAAGTGTCCTTTAAGAGAGGGAGCACGCTGCATCAGAGCAATGTAAAATATGGAGATATGGAGTGCAGCAGTCTTGTGTAATTTATGCACAGGGCTGATGCACTTCATTACCCCATATTTTCTGAAGAAATACTGCAGCATGCTCCCCAATATTTCCTTCTGCTTTTCTCTCCATGTAAAGCAGAAACTGTTATCCTTTACACAGCACTGTCGAATTGTAACTCACAGGTGACGATCTACTCCAACGGCTATAGAACTGCAACGTGACACCTCCTTCTCACTTGTTGATGCATTAGTCCCCCTCAGATGTTGTCGGCTCCTTGCATCACATCTCCACAAAGCGATCCTAAAAATACCACAGTCACTTTCACTATAGTGTCACTAGAATATCATACCAAAATAATCATACCACTTGTACCACAGCTGAGCACACCCTGAATAAATATTTAATTATGTGTAATATACGGAGCCCCCTTTAATTTACGATAATACATTTACCAGGTAAGTACAAGACCCTAATTTATTCACCCATATTGTACTTATCCATTTCTCTGTAGTTTGCAGGAGCTCCAAACTTCCTGTCCAGGGGTTAACATACATTATTGACTGCATGGCCCTACTAGTCCATCCACTGGAAGACAGGAGGCTGCTGATAGTGGTTCACCTGTTACTTTTGCGCTTGACTTAGTAAACTTACTCATTAGTAGTCATTAAGTCAGGAGGGCTGCTTATACTATACATAATGAGGGGATGTAACCAGTAAAATATTATGTACACCACCCATTTGTTAATTATATAAGCTATAAATTGTACAGAGCCCCCTCTGCATTAAAGGAAATCTACAGTCAGGAATTTACTGTGTAACATACAGGATCGGTTCTTTAGGTTTGTACTTAAGTTGAATTTGTTTGTAAGTTGGAACTGCTATATTTTATTATTGTAGCTCCAGGGAAAAAAAATTGTTCCAGTGACAATTGGATTTTCAAAATTTTATGCTGTCATGGGAACAAGGATTATCAATAAAGCTTCATTACAGACACCTTACAGCTGATCATTGCAGTCTGGGACTATAGTAATATCCAGAGACTTCACCAGAGGTCAGAGGGGGCAGAGGGGTCCGTCTGTAACTAGGGGTTGTCTGTAAGTTGGGTGTGCTTTTTATCATACTCTAAATCCTAACTCCTGATTGTCACGGGTGGTCCCACGACCCATATCACGGGTCGCGGGCTCACCCTTGCTCCTCTGCCCCGCCAGCGCATCGCCCTCACAGCTCACCTGTTCTGGCTCCTGTCTCGCACCTGTCAGCTGTGCGCACGCGCGCCAGCTTCTGTAAATTTAAAGTGCCAGCGCGCCATTTATTGGCGCTGTTCATTTCCTCAAAATTCTATATAAACCTGCTTCTTCCTGCAAGCCCTGCCGGATCTTTGTGCCTCACAGCCTTTGAAAAAGCTACCCAGCGATATTCCGTGCTCCTGAGTTACCAGAGTCCCTCCGTGCTCCTGAGTTACCAGAGTCCCTCCGTGCTCCTGAGTTACCAGAGTCCCTCCGTGCTCCTGAGTTACCAGAGTCCCTCCGTGCTCCTGAGTTACCAGAGTCCCTCCGTGCTCCTGAGTTACCAGAGTCCCTCCGTGCTCCTGAGTTACCAGAGTCCCTCCGTGCTCCTGAGTTACCAGAGTCCCTCCGTGCTCCTGAGTTACCAGAGTCCCTCCGTGCTCCTGAGTTACCAGAGTCCCTCCGTGCTCCTGAGTTACCAGAGTCCCTCCGTGCTCCTGAGTTACCAGAGTCCCTCCGTGCTCCTGAGTTACCAGAGTCCCTCCGTGCTCCTGAGTTACCAGAGTCCCTCCGTGCTCCTGAGTTACCAGAGTCCCTCCGTGCTCCTGAGTTACCAGAGTCCCTCCGTGCTCCTGAGTTACCAGAGTCCCTCCGTGCTCCTGAGTTACCAGAGTCCCTCCGTGCTCCTGAGTTACCAGAGTCCCTCCGTGCTCCTGAGTTACCAGAGTCCCTCCGTGCTCCTGAGTTACCAGAGTCCCTCCGTGCTCCTGAGTTACCAGAGTCCCTCCGTGTTCCTGAGTTACCAGAGTCCCTTCGTGCTCCTGAGTTACCAGAGTCCCTCCGTGTTCCTGAGTTACCAGAGTCCCTTCGTGCTCCTGAGTTACCAGAGTCCCTTCGTGCTCCTGAGTTACCAGAGTCCCTACGTGCTCCTGAGTTACCAGAGTCCCTCCGTGCTCCCGTTCCCATCCGCCTGGACCTCCAGTTGCTGACCCCGGATTTGGACTTCACCTTGGATCTTTGCCACCTGCCCTGACCCTGGACCTGACCCCGATATACTCATAATCCCTACACTGCCAGTGCCCATCCGTCTTAATCCCCATCCATTCTCTACCACCCCCCTCCCCCCCATTATACTCATCTGACTGTGGCTGTCCAGCTCTGACCCCCCCCCCCCCTCCCTTTCAAAGAAGTAAGTAATCGCCTCACAATTCGTTTTATAAATAGTGGTGGCACTGTGGCAGTAATTATCCATATTGGCCACCCCCCTGCGGCTGCCCCGAGTACAAGTGGCTCAGCGCTTGTGAAAAATATAAATAAAAAAGTTAACTTACCTAGCTGGCACTGGCACAAGGTTCCGACTCCCACTCCGCTTCTTCCGGCCGCTCCAAAGCACTCCGCGCGCAGCACAGCACAGCCGTAAATTGACAGTTGTGCGTGCCAGTGCGGGACGGCTTCACGCTCCGCACGCTGCTGAGCAGCCTGCGCAATGATGTCATTGCACGGGCTGCGCTGTAGCAGCAGCATGTGAAGCGGCCGGCCTTAGCGAAGTCACAGGCAGACTGTGACAGCTGTGTACACCCGTTGCCCGGCAACGGCCGCGTTGCGGCCGCTCCTGTCAGCCGCCGGCCCGACGCGTAGAAGCAGCGCTGCGCTGCCTGCTAGTGCCTCCGTCCTCCTCATCATGTGTAAGTCGGCCCGACCGGCCTCAGACCGGCGGCACCGGCCCCAGATCGGCCCGGGACCTGTCGGCCCACCGGGAAAGTTCCCGGTGGGTTCAATAGCCAGTCCGCCCCTGACTACGTCTAAAAAATGCCGGGATCTTGAATTTTTTTTTGGGCGCAGAATTGTTGTAGATCATTTATAATGAGTTTGCGCCAGAAAGAACAGATGCTTCCTACTATCCCGACTCCTCCGTCTTTTTTTGTCGCAAGTGGGTGTGGCCTAACTTTTCCACATTATCCGTCACATTTATGTGTATTTTGTCGTCATTTTAGGCACAAATTTTAGCGCACAATAGATCAGGAAAAAAATGGTCAGAGAGCAAAATTAAGGCGCACATCTAATTGATGTCTGCATTTTTATGGCGCACGACTGATTATTACCGTCTACCCATTATTTACTTACAGCCGTGCGCCACTTTAAAGTGGTTGTCCGAGAGTTGTGAAAAAAAACTAAGGCCGGCGCCACACAGGGCGCTTTGTCTGCGCTTGCAAACGCAGACAAAGTCGCGCCCACCGGGGCGGGCCCCGGCCCGATCGCATCGGCGTTTCTATGGAAACGCCTGCGATCGGGAACAAGCCGCCGGTGTTTCGCGTTAAATTAACGCAAAACACCGGCGTTCCCGATCGCAGGCGTTTCCATAGAAACGCCGATGCGATCGGGCCGAGGCCCGCCCCGGTGGGCGCGACTTTGTCTGCGTTTGCTTTTGCAAGCGCAGACGAAGCGCCCTGTGTGGCACCGGCCTAAGGGTGAAGACACACGTGGCAGTTTTTGGGCCGTTTTCAGATCGTAAAAAATCGTTTTTTGAAAATGCATGCGTTTTTGACAGGTTTGACCAATTATCTTAATTCAAACTGGTCAAAAACGCATGCTTTTTTTTCCGATCTGAAAATGCTCTACACGTGGCGCTTTGTCTGCGCTTGCAGATGCAAACGCAGACAAAGTCGCGCCCACCGGGGCGGGCCTCGGCCCGATCGCATCGGCGTTTCTATGGAAACGCCTGTGATCGGGAACGAGCCGCCGGTGTTTCGCGTTAAATTATTGCAAAACACCGGCGGCTTGTTCCCGATCGCAGGCGTTTCCATAGAAACGCTGATGCGATCGGGCCGAGGCCCGCCCTGGTGGGCGCGACTTTGTTTGCGTTTGCAAGCGCAGACAAAGCGACACGTGTGGCGCCGGCCTAAGGGTGGCCGGGGGGCTGCTTAAAAAAATAAAGATCTACTTACCTTCCGGCGCCCTCCGGTGTCCCGCGCTGCTGTCGCTCCGGTCCGGGCACCATGTAAACAAACATGGCTGCCGGAGCAGTGCTGGATTCAGCTTCCGGCCGGACCCAACAACAATGCTGTGAATAGGGACGGATAGGCATGGCACCCAGACCGGAGCGACAGCAGTGCTTGACACCGGAGGGTGCCGGAAGGTAAGTAGATCTTTATTTTTTTAAGCAGCCCCCTCCGGCCACCTTTAGTTTTTTTTCACAACTCTTGGACAACCCCTTAAAAACATCGGGCTGTTCTTTCCAGAGACTAATCTCCGATGGCGACAGTCGTGCTTGCCCCAGAATTAGTAAACCCCCCCCCCCCCATGGTGTTTTTGCTTTATTTTGAATCGCATCCTATAAAAGGATATGTGTCTATGGGTTTTTCCCAATGCATTTACAACGGCCCAGATTAATTAAAGCTCTGTGCGCCAGTTTTCAGTCAGACTTTGCAGGTTCTTTCTAGTGCAAACTGCTTGCAGTGACACATTTGTGGCGCACGCTGCACTATTCTTCATGCAACAGAAAATTTTGCACTAAAATTGGCGTTCCAGTGCTCAGTCAGACCATATTAAGGCGCACCAAAAAAAATGGTGCACTCTGTCGGAGTCCTGAATCTGACGCCCTCTGCAGTATGCACAGGCAAACTGCTCATAGTACAGACTGCTCCCTTTTTAGCAAATCTGCACCAATGTGTTTCAAAATGCAACAAAAAAGCCAAAAATCGCGGCCTGCGGCTGTCTGCACACTTTGCAGATTACACACCGAATTTGTTGCAGAAAATATGCAGCATAATACAGTAGCAATAAAGTGAATGTGATTTGGTAAAAATAATGTGGACAATGCATTTTTTTACGGCTTTTGAATTACATCAGATTTGTTGAAACTAAGCACGTACAATACCCACATCAAAAAGCAGAAAGCTATAGCCGCCTATTGTCGTCCGTGATCCACAGTGAACAAAATAGGACAGGCTCTAAATTCTTTTCAACCCAACATTTATACACAACAAATTACTTGCAACAAATATTGTAATTTGTGCTGCCCCCTCCTAAATCCTTGCCTGCAACAAAGGTTTATGTCCACAAGATGGCGATCTGGATTGCATGAGTGTTTTTTGTTGTGTGGCTTGTTTTATGAAAGCAACTTTTTTTTGGGGGGGGGGGGCACTATTTGGGGATACCTATAAATTACCATTTACATTTTTCTTTTGCATATAAATTCTGATTTGTTATTCACTTTAGTACATCGTCATCCAAGATTCCATATACTTGGGACCTACAATGCACAAAGAAAAATGTCAAGTGACCCTTTTTCTAGGTAATGACTGTAGGTACTTTCCCCTGTCTCTGTATGACTCACGAGGGGACCCCCATTAATTATGCTGTAGTTATCAAAGAGTTAAGTGTCTAGACTGGAGGTTCAGGGAGTAAGTTCTCCTTACTTTGCCAATTAAGGCCGCCTTGCATGCGTGTGGAGACTTCTAGATTGGAGCTTTCTATGATCTTGGTTCAGAGAGCCCTTTACTCCCACCCACCCTTCCTCCCTACTGAAACATTGCCAAAAGACAACACTACAGGCTGAGGGCCTGTGCAGGCCCCCATCAAAACATGAAGAATTCTCTGGAAGGGAGTCAAAAACTGCTCTATAGACTACACCCAGTCCCCCATATAAATGGCCACGTTGAAACCAATATTCTGAAATATTGCCCTTAGATGCCGGATAAAAACAAAAGCTGCTCCTTACCACTAATATGTGTCTCCCTTCATTGCCGGGCTCATAGATAATGTTCCCTACACACAGCAAGGGGTTCCAGCATTTATGACACCAGCTTGTACCCCACCTTCACCATCCTATAACTTTACAGGATCTACAGAACCATCTGTAACATCAATGGGCAATGTAGCGCGGCACAAGGACACTGTGTGCCCCCATGTCCATCCAGATATTATCAAATTTCATGCTAAAGGCCCCCAATACGGTTCTTTTCATTGTACATTTTTCTTCAATAGCCTTTTACTTTCACTCTAATCTTGCAATCACAAATATCAGTGGTGTAACAAGACTGTAATGGGCCCCGGTGCAAACTTTGTGAAGAGGCCCCATATATGCAAAAACCTGTGTTATTGTCAGCATCTAACACATTAAACTTGAGAATATACATATAGACGTTACACATAAATATATATACGTGTGGTGAATACAAATATACCAGAAAGTAATGTACTGCACAATATATACCAGCATATGATGTATAAAGGCAATAAATATACTGTACAATAAGGCTGAGAGCAGAGATAGGCATCACTTACGGATTAAATCAGTCACAGTCGCTTCCTTCTCCCTCTGCGTTGGCCTGGTCCATCCTTGTCCGTATCCTGTAGGCTCTTCACAGGTGGCAATTCTTCATAAGCTATACAACCTGCAGGATTTGCCAGCCAGTCAGCTCCTTGCCACACACCTCTACACTGCGCCACTAAAAATATATCACAGTTAATAGAGTATAGTGGGGCACATTTACTAAGAGTAGTGCAGTGTGTACTATGTGCAGTATCCTGGGTTATGTGCAGGGGGCACCAGATTCATGATTTCTGGCACCTGTTCTTCATGAATCTTGCGCCCCTGCACTGCTCCTACAGAGTGCACCACTTTTTTTTTGGTGTACCTTCCATATGGGGTGTGCAACACAATTCTGTCGGATGGTGCATGGTTTGACAGAGCACCTTAGCGCCAAATTTAGCAATTTGTTTTGCATGATGACTAGTGCAGGCGCAACACAAAAGGGTCGTGTGCGACACAAATGTGGCGTGGACACTTCTTAAATACCTGTGCAAACAGTTTGTACTAGAAAGAACATGCAAAGTCCATCAGAAAACTGGCGCAGGGGCTTTAGTAAATGTGCCCCAATGTCTCCTGGATAAATATTATGTCCCATGCTGCTAAATAACACTCCATACAACTGAACACGCTGCCACCTATACATATTAAATTCATACTAGAACCACCTTATCAGTGCTCATAATTAAAATAATAAAATCCGCACTTTCCCAGCTGCTTCCTCTTCTTGTCCCGCAGCTCCCTTCTGCCCAGTATATACGGGCCTCTCTCTCTATTACCCATACGTGGGTGATACTGTGCATACGGCATCATGTGCTCCTTGGTCATAGAGAGAGGCCCAGCAGAGCTCCGGATGGGTCCTTTTTATGGCGGGCGGTGCAGTAATGGTGATCAGCATCACTGCCTCCGTAAGTGCTGGGGAGGGCCCGTACCTATCTCAAGAAGATGTGGTACCTCCCCAGCACCGGGCCCGGTCACGGTCGTTACGGCCCCGACAAATATATATTAACGTTTCAGTCACACATAAAGCTTCATACAAAAGGAACAAGTCTTTTTTTTTCGCAAGTTGGCACGGCCTAAATTTTCCACATTATCCGTCACATTTATGTGTATTTTGTCAGCATTTTTAGGCACAATTTTTGGCGCACAGTAAACCAGGAAAAAAATGGTCAAAGAGCAAAATTAAGGCGCAGTCCAGGTAAGATTTTGGCGCACATCTCATTGATGTCTGAATTTTTATGGCGCATGACTGATTATTACCGTCTACCCATTATTTACTTACAGCCATGAGCCATTTTAAAACATCGGGCTGTGCTTTCCAGAGACTGATCTCCCATGCCGACAGTCGTGCTTGCCCCAGAATTAGTAAATCCCTTATGTCTTCTCTTTGTTATTTGGCATCTGAGATTGACAGGCAAGATCCTACCTGAGGAGGCCAAAGGAGGTGAGGTAAAGATGTGTATATACATTTCGGCTATTCCTCCTATCCGTTCCCAGTCTTGGAATGGCCGGGCATGCATGTTTAATTCAATAGAGAGAGAAATAATCAGCGCCAGAAACCTGGGCTGGTGGCCAATTTTCAGCTCTCTGTGGGGAAGGGGGCGTTCTGAGCTTTGCTATGATGTCTGCTGACCATGTCTCTTGTGGACAGAGATCTTGGCGTGATGCCGATATGGTCATATTCTTACAGCTATAGAAGGAAATGCAGGGGTGCAACATGAAGGGCTGCACCCAAGAATCTTAGGGGCCCATAAGATGACCCATAACTGTCTGTGAGATGGTACACAAATTACTAAATTAATGGTTAGTAATTACTGATAGATTGAGACTCATAAGAATAGTATTATTTGAAAAATAAGGGGTGTGTATACTATTCCTGCACAAGGACCCTCTACTTTTTGCACTGACACCCCACAGCAAACTTGTCCCCCCTTTAAACTACCAGCCTCATCTTGTAGGATATGACATTTCCTTTCCAAAATTCCCTCTTTTGTGTGAAATCTTGTACCTGTAAAATACTCTCCAAAGTCATGTGAAAATGAGCAGAGAAGAGGCAGATTTTTCCCGAGATTAGTCACTTTTAGAGGTTGTAGGGGGTTGTAGTTGTCTTTTCTGTAGGACCTAAAATCATAT